>NC_038244.2:8991622-9252081 GCF_000004515.6 Glycine max
TTAATCTTAGAAAAACTAATTATATATATATATATATATATATATATATATATATATTATTTTGGGGGGAAATATTATCGATTTATTGATGATGATCTAAAAAAATTGAATACTATCTTTATAGAATCCTCTATCCTAATTTTATTTTTTCTATCCTCAATACTCCAATTAAAACTTAATTTAAGTAATTCAAACCTAATTTTAACCTGGAACTACTTAAATAGAGGTAATTAATGACATACACCTACTTAAAGAGGTCAAGCCTAATTAATTAATTAAATTTTTTGATAATTTAAAATTTGACCTTTTAATTAAATAGAATTTTTCTGTAAAAAAAATACTAATATATAAAGTTTTTAAAATAAATTAAATTTAATTAGCAATCAATTTTACTAAATGATGAAACTTTCCAGATTAATTATGACTTCACTTAAAATTTAAATTACGTGAACGTTTTCATAAGAAAAATAATACTAGCAAGTTTCATTATTAATTAAGATTTCACTTACTGGAGTATTATTATTAAACTTTACTTAAAAAACTTGCAAGTTCCTATAACAAAATTAAACTAAATTTTATATATTCTATTATAAAATAATAGAATTATATATATTCTATTATAAAATAAATTATTATGTATTCAAATTAAAATAAAATTATATGAAATACTAATTAAATTATTGTTTCAGTTATGAATCATTTAAAATTATTTTTATAAATATGTAATGTTAAAAATATAAATTTATAACAGGTTTAAAAATATAAATTAAATATAAAGAATTAAAAACAACAACAAAACTAGTAAAAAAACTGAAAATAAGAAGAAAAAAATTTAAAATAAATAGTGAGAAATTAAAAGTTCTAAAATATAGTATAATAATTCATTTATATTATTTTCTTTCATTTAATAATTAGTATATTTTAAAATGATAAAAAAACTATTATCATAATTTCTAATATGAGAAGTTATTTAAAGTAATTAAAATATTAAAAGTGATTATTATTTTAAAATATGTATTGTTATCAAATGAAAAATAATTAAATATATTTTTATATTATATATTTTACCCTGACCAGCTAATTTGGCCAAATTATAACATTTTAATTGAGTCAATTAGTTTATTTACTTTTAATTTCCATATATCAATTTAAAAATGGACCCCAATGTTGGAGATTCATACTTCCTGTCTCGTGGGTTCATATATATCCAAGAAAATTAAATACTGAAATAATTAAGCTTAATATATATGTGTATATATATATATATATATATATATATATATATATATATATATATATATATATATATATATATGTATGTATGTATTTAATTAACTGAAATATTTTTTCCTTTTCTTTTTAAACATGTTATAAGCTTGAGTTAGGTTTAGTTATCTTTTATACTTTGCTAAACTTGAACTTGATTCAAACTTAACTTTGATATTATATCCTTAATTTGTTTTTTCTTTTTGAATTCTTTCTCTATTTTTTAAGGGGTACAAATTAATATCCCATGACTGGGATTAGGGATACAAATTAGAGAAAACTTGAGACAAAAGCTTCCCGTTGCTACCAGTGCAGGTGCATCCCTTATCCTAAGCAGTAAGCAGGTGATGAGTTTTTTTTTTTTTTTTAGTTGTTGTTCATGCATACAAACAGGGAAAGAGATTAGCAATGAAATCATTAAATTATCCTAAGCTAGACCACTTGGGCTAATTAATTTTAGAGTTTAATTTCTTTATATTATTATAAGTGTAAACAAAATTTATACTATCATTTAATAAAAAATATAATAAATATAACTTTTAAGATAATTATTATAAAAATTAATATATTTACTATAGATATTAATTTATGAATGAATAACGTCGACAGTATAAAAGCTTTTTTAATTTTACGCACTAGTGGAGTATGTTTATTTAATATTTACAGACTAAAGTATGTTTATTTAATATTTACATTTCGAGCAGTTTTTTTTTTTAAAAAAATTGATTTCACCTGTAACACCGTTCGATATTCTTTAACAAATATAGAATATATACTGGATCAACGAAATGAAATTTTATTTTATTTTCCTTTACTAGTTAGCATTTTGTTCACCAAAAAAAATAAGTTAGCGTTTTATGAGCACTTGAATTAACACTAGAAATAATTTGTTATACGTTTGCAGTAAATAACGGGAAACTTCATCTTTAATAATATCTTTCGTTTCGTTTCGTGTTTTGAACACCATTCCAATTAATTTCTTCTTTAACCACTGTTTCATAACAGTTCACGCCACGCATAAAATTCTTATTTTTAGGTCAAATTGTTTGATCTTTTATATGTTATGGAGCAATCAAAAACTCTTTTAATAATTAAACACTACTTTCTGCCTCTATCAAGAAAGATAAACAGCTACATTGTGCAATGCTATCTTATTAATTAATTATTCTTTGAAAAATTTAGTCAAGGAGTTGGTCGAACACACGTCACTAAAAAAGTTTAAATTCATGCATGATATTCAATTATTGTTGCCAGCAATCTCTCTTTAATTGGTGAATGTAAGCGTATCAATGTAAATTCTTACTATAGATTTATGCCTCTCGGGGAGGTATGCAGTCGATCGTATTCTAATAAAATGTTTTAAAAACCATTAAACCAATATGATATATATATATATAAACTGAGTTATGGTCTAATTAATTTGGGTTTTTAACGTAATTTTTGTTAATAATCACCCTAATTAGAATCTCTGACTAGTATCTTAAGGTTTCTCTACAAGTAAGAGGAAATTGGGTGGGCCGAAAAGGGTTTGCCACTCTATATATAGGCGTTAAAATATAATTTATACAAAATCAGGAGTTGAAAGTGAGAAAAAAGGGTTTGAATTGTGTTTTTTAAAATTTTATTTCTATCTACAAACCCTTTTGAGCCCACTCTAGTGCCCAGAAAGCTCTGATGTCTTAACTTTATGAATAAATTAGAAACTTCTTAATTATTTCTGAATATCTTGATGTATCTACAAACCCTTTTGAGCCCACTCTTGTTTAGCGCATTTTATCAAAAACTCAACTTTATTCCTTTTGGTATTTTGAAAAGAACTAGTTTATTCTCAATACTAATGATTGGTGTTTTTCAATTTTCTTTTTTTAAAAAATTTGATGTTCTAGATTTTCAAATGTTAATGTGGATATTAGAAAGATGGACATAAATATAAATATTTGTAAGATTATCAAACTCAAGAGTTTACGTAAATTTATACAATTTATGTAAACTCGACTAGAGTTGATTCATAAATTCATAAGAATTTACATTGTAAAAAAATACTAATAAAAACTTATTAATGACATCTACATTTAACAAAATATTCGTCCGAACCACAACAATAATTTAACATTTGAACTGCATAATAAAGCTAAATAAAAAAAACTTAATAATAAAGTGTAACAATTGAGACTAAATAATATCAAAATACATTAAATGACCATATCATATCTAAATCCATAAAAACATATGTTGTTAAAGCAAAAACATTTTAAAAAGAAGTTGATTTTTTTTAACTTAAAACATTGTCATTGTGGAGTCTATAGGAGTAAGAATAATAGTTTATTTCAAACTCATTGACTCGCTACCTAACTTGAGAGTTTATGCGAGTTTACCCAAAAAAAAGTTTACTAAAGAATTAACTCCTTTTTTCTACATAGACTTGTTCAATAATAAAAATTTAAGAGTTAATTCTAAAGCTTAATAATCATTTATATTTGGATAGATGATCAGTTTTGTCACTAAAAATGTAAAGTGGTGACAAGTTAGTTTTAAAAAAACAAATTATGATTTAGTCACTAAATATATAAAAGTACAACAATTATATTGTGTTGTACAATTGAATGTCAAATTGATTTCTAAACTTTATAATATAATGTTAAATTAGTTATTAAAAAATATATATATCAATGTACATCAAATTAGTCATTGAACATTATAGTTTAATGACAAAATAATTCTACATATCTTGACAACAGAATATAATTATCACACTTGTACATTAAGAGACTAAGTCAAAATTTTTATTCTTTCAAAAATTAAATTATAATTGTATTGCACATTTAAGGATGAAAGTGATCATTTGTCCTAGATATTTTATCCTAATTCATTCATAATTTGGACAATTACCCAGAGTCAATCAATCATAAATTATTTTTTAAGACTTTTAAGATAATTATTATAATGGTCAATAAAAAAATTATTATATATAATAATTTGTGATTAGATAATAGTGTAAAAAAATATTAACATTATTAATATATTATTTATAAAGGAAAAAATATATAATCTAATTAAGCCTCTCTATTTATAAATTATTATATATAATTCATTTTGATTAAGAAGTAACAATATATAATTAACAATTCATGCATGCAAATTAGAGAGGCTAATTAAGAGAATAAATTCCAAAGATTAAAAAAATGAGATGCATATGCTTGAACATTTGTAAATTCTTCATCGCCATTTTATTTTATAAGATTTTTTTGTGTCATATGAAATATTTTTTTAAAAAAGAAATTAATTAAATTCCACCACAATAAATTATTAATAATCTTAAAGACATATTCTATATCCGGACCTGGTGCATTTTAGAAGCTTTTTTTGGGGCTGGGGGGAGGACTAATCCAGAGATTAAATCAAACTTTTTTTTTTAGTAAAAATTAATACGCACGTTTTCTATCTTTATAAAACAATACCGTAGTAGTAGTAGTGACTTAGAAAATCACAAGTTGAACGTTAAAGCATACCTCACTTTATTGACGGCTTCTTTTAAATAATGATTATTTAGATAAGAAAAGAGATCAGATGGAAAGTATACCTTAAAAACGTAAATGCAGAATAGATAACGTTGATAAAAATTCGTGTAAATTTTTTCGTATTTTTTCCCTTGACATGTGCTTCAAATACTGAGGGACCGCCATAATTGTAGTTACTTGCCATACAGCCCATACTTACAAGTTATAGCAACTCTATTGTTGGATCATTGAAACACATACGCTTTTAAGGGGGAAAAGAACTGGCCAATATAAATTAATGTAACATCTGTGAAGTTTTCTTTTTATTTTATTTTTCGGGAATATATTCTTAAAAATCACTTAATATTTAATAAATAAAACATTAAATAAAAATAAATTCATTTAATATATCAATAATACAAAATATCTAGTACTTTTCTTCATTTATTTATTAATTATAAATATTATTAATTAGAAAGACTATTCTAATGATTTGACTTAGAATTATACAAAGGATTGTCTAACAAGTTTTTTTTATGGATACTGGTTAAAAATTTAAAATTTAAAACTTAAAATAAAAAATACAAATTATCGGAGGAGTTATTGTTGTAAAAATATTTTTTAATTAACTTTTAACTTGTGCTATATAACTACACTTGTTAAAAAAACTTTTATTCAAAATACGTAGTTACTGTGTGTAACGTGCTTTTTCCAATCTCATGGTTTCCAAATTGATAACAGTTGATCATTTGTAAAGTAATGGTCTTTGAAAATTATCACTATAATAATGATATTAGTTTGGCCATACATTCATTCCTCGGTCAATGATGGATTCTCAACTTCAATACACAGCAACATGCAACATCCTACGTGAGTCCCAAGAGTAAAAAATTAAACTAATCCGTTGTGATAATGATTTCTCACTCATTATATTCATAATAATTACCCAACAGTTTGAAGTTTTATTTAATTTACTTTATTTTTTTTGTCAAGACCAACAAAAATTCATAAAAGGACAAGGGCACAAGAGGGGAAAATATACCTTGGCACTTTTATTATTATTATTATTGATATAAAACTCATTTCCGGTGCTTGTTATAAGACATGATTCTCCTTTATGGGTCAATCAAGAAATGCTTAATATCTTGTAGTATTTTATAGTTGTAGATCGCTGAGGTATGTCAGTATAATAATGTAATGCTAGGTTGGACGTCGTCATCCATGAAATAATATAAAAATATGCCTAATTCTTTGAAAGATTCTTATGCAGTTTAATATATCGTGAAATGTCAACTCTCATGCAAACGTGAGGACAAAACCAACCCTATTCTTTTAAATTTCTTAATCTCTATTGATAGGCTCTCTCCTATTTTTCCCCTTCCTCTCCACGTAATTTTGTCTCTGCCAAACCCTTTTCTTTAATTAATTCTTCGAATATCTGTCATCACTGTTTCTCTCTCTCTCTCACACACACTCTCACTTTGAGCACTGGGCATGAAATATATATATGCACATGCCACGCAAAACGAGCTTTGGAGTTTGGTGCCATCTAGCAAAACCTAATTTCTCGGCTGATTCCAATGTTGTCCCAATCTGCAGGTCCTCTTTGTCCTTTTGGGACAAAAACAACCCAAAGAGGGAAAATGACCAAAATTTGTGCCCTTATGATCAGCACATCTTATGGGAGAGACATGTTTTCTTTGTTTGGTTTCGGATTTCAGACCCTGCCATCCCTCATTTTTTTCATGTACCAAACTTCAGACTTGCCTCCCTAGCTTGATTTCATGTGCCTTGAGTTTGGTGAATAATTAATAGCATAATTTATCTCAACTCATAAACGAAGATTAATTCTTTTTGAAATATAGAGGTTATTGAAATGAATTTAATTATCACTCACAATACGAAATAACGTCTTTTTAAAAAAAATACAAAATGATATTTTAAATATATATTATCAAGAATCAAACCTTTATCAATATGTTTGAGGAACTCATTTATTTATATAAACTATATGTTATTGTTGTAAAAAATGTAACTAATAAATCTCAGTTAGTAATAAAGAGTGTCTCAAAAAATATGTAACAATGATATAACATAATGTATGTATAATATATATATATAACAGGAGCAATCGATACAACATTGAAACAATTACTTGATAGAGTCCAAATATGCCGACAAATTGTATTTATACTTTTTTTTAATGCAACAAAAATAAGTGTAAAACAAGTGATGCAAAAGAAAAGAAAAGAAAATATAATGAATATTGTAGGTCTAGAAATAACAACAAATATAACACACACTCTCTTTCTTTCTCTGATTATGTGTATATGTATTATTAATTATTAATTACTTTTCAGAGGATAGATAAACCGGAATTGGCAATGTCACTTTTTGAGTTGTACATGATGACGGGTTGTGATCACCTGAAAGTTAGAGCAATTTTCACCATTTAACAAAAAACCTGGAGAAGGAAAATTGGTGTTAATAGTAATAATATATAGTAATAATATCTGGGATTGACAAAGACATCACTAAGTTAAACCACATATATGGTTGCGGTATTCAACAAATTAAAAGAGCTGGGTGCATCAGAAGTCAATAAAGTTGATATAAATTTCAACTTTCCCTTCCAGCTTCTAGATTTCCTTTAGAAGAAAGCTCAATTGTCAAATGTTTTGCTAACAAATCCTCTCTTTCCTACAGATTCTCTTAACAGCAGTAAATTACTTATATTGGTTAAAAAGTGAGATCTTAATGGTTAAAATACCTCGGCTATTGCTATGTTCAGTTACAGTAATTAATTTATTTTGATTATAACATAATGCTTGGACTTTGGACTTTCTTATTTCAATATTGAGTAAATTGAGAAATACCTATATTATTTTCTTCTCCATTCCCATGCACGGAAGTCTTCAAAAGTTAGAGTCAAGATTCCAGTCATATAGCTATGCATGCACTTAGAAAAGTAAATTACAATTTGTCAATTATGCAATTATGAAATGCATATTTGGCCACCAGTTACTGTTGAAAATGCCTCAAAAACTAAATTATGCATGTCGTTATTAGTAATATTTTTGCACATTCCCCACCAAATTAAAATTGACTATTTTTAAAACCACACACCTCTATTACATTGCTGCATTATACCTATTAATTAAGGATGTCCAATTAATCGCTAATATTCTACAAAGCATACCAAAAATCAGACGTCACAGTTACACATACAGAACAAAGAAGTCAGTGGAAACATATGGTAGTATTATTAAAAGAAGAGATATTTTAAAAATAATATATGAGGGAAGCGACTGAGAAAATGCACACATTATTGGGACAGAAAAACAGTGGTATTGAAATGGGAACAAAGTCTTAGTTTAGGTGGGAAGAAAATGAAAGGTGGATTAAGAATGGGGTCCACAATATACATGCACCTATATTAAGAATATGGAGCTAGCATGGTCAATTAAAACGAACAGTAATATTATTCATATATTACATTTTCCTACACTCATATTTTACAATTTTGTAAAGAAAAAAAAGAGGAAAAAAAATTCCTCCTTTCTATTTTTTTCTCTCATAAAAGTAAAATATACAATAAAGTTACAAAAAATATAGCACAAATATCATAATCATGATTTTAAATTATGATTGTGTTGTGGTGAGTAAAAAACATTTATATTATAAATATTTACGAAAAAATACAACTGCAATTATAATTACGATTGCGTTGCGGTGTATCTTAACATTGCCATCGCAATTGCTATTTAAAACCTAGATCATAATTAACATCAAAGTGAGTCCCTAGTACAGGTAAAACAATTAAGATAATCACGAGCTAGCTAGTTAGAGAGTAAAGACAGACAGAGAGGTAGATTGATTTTTACAACTGTCAAGAGGGGACGGAGAGAAAAAAGGGTTAATTAGAGGAAGAGAAGAGAAAAGGGTAGCTCGGAATTGTCACATGATTTGCAACAGTGCAAAAGGGGCCAGCAACATCTGTATCCATTATGTAGGTTTATTAGAATTTAAGGAGAACAAGTAGCCTGTCCGAATATTGTTGATTCTCAATTTTCTTTTTATTTCTTTCTTTTCCTTTCGTACCATAAAAGCCTATCTAATATCTTAAACTTATGACTCTAATTCTTCTGCTGAATGATATGCCAAAGACACCCCAAAACTAAGACCATTTATCCTCTTTCTCTTTTTCCCCTTCCAAACATTTCAAAGAACAGCATCATCCAAGACTAAATCCAGCACAATCTGTCCATGAGTTATGTTCTTTAAAGTTTTAACAATAAGGCCACGGAGGTTCTCCATAGGTGACTAAGTGAAGATATGTTTGGATATATATGCAGTGTTGCAGACATGATCAATATATAGGCTTGGAAGAGAAAGAAACGAGGCACATCATCATCATCGTGAATGGTTGGTGTACTTTAGGGGAAAAGGTGAGGCACTCAAAATCAAAGTATTTCTTTTTTCTTTTGTTGATTTCTTGGGCAAACCATCAACGATATATACCAGTTTATATAATTAATTCACAGTTTTCATGGATTTCTTCCCCGTCTCCTTTTTGTGGTGTACTTTGGATCATGAGTTTATACTATTCTTTTCTCTTTGTTTTTCTTATGATTACATATAAAATGATTCCTCTCCCATTACTTCCCGAAAACACTTGAAATTTATTCATACACAACCTATTGAGGATTAATTTCTTAATCAATTCCTAATTTTCCTCATCCCAAGAAAATTTTTAAGTACCGGATACTTTCTTCTGAACTGCATTTCCCTACCTGAGATGTGTTTTGTTCATGGTGATGAACTGGCTGTGTTTTTTAATTTATCTTTCATAGGTTTGCGGCGAAGTAATTAAACCTTTTTCTTCATCATACATCTTTTCCTAATATCTAGAGAAAGAACCATAATTAAAATTGAAGATACAAGTGTGTCAGCGCACCTCCTTGTTCTTATTATTTCAGTGATTAAATTAAAAACAATATATTTCTTGTTATATTTCTTAGGAGGAAATGACATGACCTAAACTAAAGTAAAGCGTTTGTTCATCCAATTTCCATATTTTTAGTAGTAATAAATTTCTTCGTCTACCACTTCAGTTAATTCCTTTCCACTTAAATACGTAGATCTGAACTTGACATATCCCTCATAAATTTTATTCAGAGCTTCGCGTTAGAGAAGTTGGTTGCACTTTTATACTGAAATTCTTGAATTTTGACCTACTACTGCTATTTGTGCCATAACTTCTCACTGTTTTTTGCTTTGTAATTTTCTTTGGTACAAATTCTTGTAATCTAATCACTATTACTTTACCATGGAGTTTTAAAGCTTCGTAATTTTTCTAGAGAAACTACAGCATGTTCTCACAAATTAATTCTTCTTTAAATCACCATTCTTTTACATTGTTTATTTTGCCAGCTTTGATCTGTGTACATTTAAATATATATTAATGTCGCGTTTGTTTCAGACATGAAATGCCATTTATAATTTGTACACATTAATAAAGAATTAAAGTTGGAGGTGATCCTGATCGAGCAACAACAAATAAATATGTCAGAAGAATATGAGAGGAGTGAGGAACATGCTGATGATGACTCTTCAATGGGATCATCCCAGAAATGCTCATCCTTTGATTTGAATGAAGAAGCTAGTAGTGAAGATAACAATGACAACGATGAGGGGTATGATGAGGAAGCAAAAGACGAAGGTACTTCAACTAATAAAAGTAGCAGCATAACGAAGGAAGGAAGTAATGAACGAAGAGGTGGCGTGAGACAATATGTTAGATCAAAGATGCCTCGGCTCCGGTGGACACCTGAACTTCATCTATCCTTTGTACATGCTGTTGAAAGGCTTGGTGGTCAAGAAAGTAAGTGAGTCATGGATTAAAGAAAAATTTATCATATATATTAAAAAAAATAGATTATGTACTTATAATATAAATAATTTTATTTTATTATTTTATCATAAACTATTATTATATAATAAGTTTATTGATAATTATAACAATGATCATTTCAACTATAGTTTCTAGTATAAAATTATTTTATGTATGTCTATTATACTGATATAAGACAAGTAGAGTTCATTGTTTTCTTTTTTTTTTTTAATTTTATTGATCTGTTGATCATAAAATTTGTCTTTATTTAGCCTTTTAATATGATATTACTAGAGTTTTGTGCTCCAGTTACAGTAACCTTGTATTCTCTCTTAACAAATTATAGTTATAAAAAAAAGTCAATTATTTGCCCTAAAATGTTTGGCTGAAATCTTTGCATCGATTGGTGCAGGAGCAACACCCAAATTGGTGCTTCAGCTAATGAATGTGAGAGGCCTCAGCATTGCTCATGTCAAGAGTCACTTGCAGGTATATAGCTACAAAATCGGGGGTTTGATATTATATATATTTCCCCCCCGCTTGAAACTTAATTGATGTTTTATTGCCATAAATAAATTCATTGTTATGCAATTTTCCTTTCAGATGTATCGAAGCAAGAAACTCGACGAGGCTGGGCAAGGTGAGAACTATTCTAAATCTTGCAAAGCGTTCTATATAAGCAAATTAAATGAATCCTTTTTTGGGTACAATAAGATAGGAATACAACTCAATTAGTATGATCCTTTGATATATCTCTTCTTTGTAAGATATAGTTAATTTCCTCTCCTATAATGCCGGATGCAAAGTTCACAACTCACACACTAAATATGTTATAATCACACCCAAGATATAGAGAAAGGAACGGTTGATCAGCTTAGAATAAAATGAGCTAGAATGACAGGTATTATACTTAGAGAGGCAAGTAATTAACTTCTTTTCATTTTTATCTAGCTTTTTTTCATAATATGATAATTTAATTATAAGAAACGATGTTTTTTTAAAAGTGCCTTTTTTACTGCTTTAAAAATACTTTTAAGAAATTTTAAAAAACTATTCAAAGGAATCTAATCAAATCGAGTGATTTTAAGTCATGTTTGGCCAATTTATTTTGGGTCTCTCTTTTTTCTTTATAAGAGAAGTTGACTCAAACAAATTTTTAAGAAAAGATATATCTTTTTAATGAAGAAAAATATAAATTTTGAGAAAATCTAGTTTTAAAAGATTTTGATGTCTGTTTTTTTTATAATTATTATTATTTGAGATTCAAAAGCATCGTATAGAAGAAATCACAAATAATAAGTAACTTTCGTGCTTGAAAATTCATACAGTTATTAAACATTTCTTACTTCAAATTTAAAATTTTTATTTTTAACTTCAACTTTGAAGCAACTGTAAACTCAAGACAATCCATCAATGTTGTCTTAGTACTGTAGCCTGCTGAGAGGAAAGCAAATGAAGCTGGACGGTTACTTACTGGTTTAGCATTTTGTGGTTTAGTCATAATGATTGTTGCTCAATAGTACATTATTTAATTAAGATGAATCATGGTAATTTTGATTTTGTTTCTATAACAGACTGGATTAAAATTCGGTCCTAGTCTTCGTCTTGATTCTCTGCCAAGAGGGGTCATGGCTGTCTTTTTTCTTATTTCAGTTATTTGTACATAGATCCTACAGAATGTTTTGTATTTTTAGTCTTAGTCACGTTATAGGTATAGGTCTTATCACTATGGGTTCGGTATCTTTTTGTATTCATTTTCAATCAAATCTTATTATAAACAGTATGTACAAAAAAAAGTAGGTAATTAAACTGTAAAACTCAAAATAAAGTGCTATTAGAACTCAGAAGAAGGACATAATTAAGGTTGGGATTACTTTATTTGAACTAATTTATTTATTTATTTTTTACTATATATATATTCATCCATATTCACTTTGCAGTATTAGGTCAAACATATAAATCAACCCATGAACTTGGTCGTATTTTTCATGTAGCCCATCAGTCCATGAATCCTCGTCAACATTTTAAGATGGGAAATGGTGGAATTATTCTAGCAAGTGATTACAACGATCGCAGTTATTTCCATGGTCTCATGCATCCCTCCTCCCTATCACCTTCACAATCAAAAGCCATCGATTCAAGGTAGCCGTGCACATTTTAATTGATTTTATTCCCAATATTTTCCATGGTTTTGCAATCTAATTAATCCATATTTGCAATATATAACTATCTATCTCTAGGCACCAACAATGGTACTTCAATAGTCATCAACCTTATAGAAGACCAAGTTACTTTAGCAACGAAGTTGTCTCCTCAACAACCTTACAAACGCAAGGAAGATCAATGTCTTCAAACCAAATTAACCTAATGGATGCTACCAGCATTGCACCCATGAAACCAAGCCAGTTTCTTGAAGAGAAAAAGTGGCCTCCCTTAGATATTATGAACAACCATCACTGGAAGAAAAGGCTACCTGCCAATATTAGTTCAAATAGTGGGTCGCAACCTGTTGTACATCAATTTGGCACCACTTCACCATCTCTAAGACCTAGCGAGTTGAACTTCGGAAACAACACAAGAATCAGCTGGGAACATCTATCAAACTCCGACGAGCATCGTAACTATTCCAACAGTTTAAAGCTAGAATTGGAGCCTCTTTTTCGGATTAAGGTAACGTTAAGGTTTAAGAAAATAAGATTTGTATGTTCTTTTCTTGTCTTAAATATATTTTGGTGCTTGAAAATATGTTATTTTTTGTATTTAAATTTAATTTATTTTTAGTCTATATATTTAATAAAATTAAACTATTACATTTTCAATCCTTTTCAAGGATTAAAATCATTTTTTTATTTTTTAAAAATAAAAACTAGAAAAATTAGAAATAGTGATAGAAAAACTCATGTTTAATTTCAAAAAATCCGTCACTAAAATATAATAAAAAAATTCATTACAAATTTGATTACTAATCCATTGATTTTTAGAAGTGAGATATATTATAAAAAAAACTTCATATTCGCATGAGTACTATTAATGTATTGAAGTTTTCTTTCATTTTTTTTTTAGCTTTTTCACTATTGATAAATTTTTCATGAAATGCAGTCGAATCAAGAAAAATTGCAGAAAGAGAAGCAATGGGCGCCTGATTTGCGACTGAGTTTAAGTCAGAGAGACGGCAACAATGATGGCAAGACTGATCATTGCAGAGAAACCCAAGAAATCAACACGAAACTTTCACTTTCATAGAAAATTATAACCATGTCAATGTATAATGCAAATACCACAGCCTAGCCATTCATATAGTCTGAGTGAAGATATATAATCGATACTAAAACAAAGTTACACAATTATATGTCACTAGCTACAACGCTAAATTGTGGGCTTGCCAGTACATAGGGTTTCTCCCCCACACCCAAAAAAATAATAATAGTTAAATCGGATTGGAGTGTAAAATGAATGTGGTGGTCGTGATTACGAGTGAGTTTTAAAGAGAGATTTTTTGTGTGCAAGTATTTGGTTTGATAAGGCACAAAGTAAAATAAAAGAGAGTGAAGGAAAATAAAATAACACTTTGCATCATGTTCTGGCCTTAACCTTTTGTGTAAGTATATGCAATGGATATTTTAGCTCAACAACACTAGGAATATGGCGATCGATCAGGCCTCAATTCCTGCAAGAGCTCCAACTGCACCTACAGAGAAGAATATTAATTTGTGTTGGAAAATGCATGGATTAATTTAGTAGCTATGTGTTAGAAAGAAATTGACTTAATTGCACACAAGCTGAGTTTTATGATGATGAGCGTGGATTTTTTCCTTACTAGTGATTGTGTTTTTGGTTTGTTGAATATCACTAGCTGTGTAGTTGAAATTAAGTTTTTGAGCAGATATATGGCAGCTGTATAAAGAGAGTACTTGAATTGTTTATTCTCTCTCACACACACTCTCTAATCTCTATAACAGTTTAGAAGAACAAGTGAATCCCTCTCTCGCTTTCTATTCCTCAATCGATCCAAGAATTCAGTTGAATTTTGTTTAAGAACTATATCTGCTGATCAGGATGCGCAGTGCCCCTCTCCCCCAAATTGTTTTAGAATTTGTATGCATATTTATTTCGTTTTTAAAATAATACTCAATACTTTGACAGATAAAAATAATCTCAGTTATAAATTCTATAATACAATAATTGTTCATGTTAAAGAAACCTTGGGTCTTTAATTCAGATAGAGAATTCAAGAATTAACTAAACATCTCAACGAATTTTATCACACATGACTTGAAATGATAGTGGGATATCACGCCTATCTATGCTATGTGTCATCTAACAGTCTTTTAATTGTTATTGCCTTTTGCAAGGGGCCGGGAGTGTTCACATGTCTTGATGGGGGTGGTGCTTTAATTTTTGTTATCATGCTATAAAAATAAAGTATATATTTGATTTTGTTTATGATTAACCTTTGTCGAGAAAATTGTTGGAAGTAGAAAAGAAAATGAAGTTATTGTGTAAAAAATGATAAAAGTAAAGAAGGGACAAAACTTTATCGAAATTATACAAGAAAAAATAACATAGTCATTTTAAGCCCAAATAATTAGGGTTTTGAAGGAATTTCAAATTAATATTTGAATTATCATGATTGTGGCGCCATAAAACCCTAAGGTTGTATATATTGTGAATGAAACCAAATATTTTATTAAGTCAAGTTTAAAATTGACATAAAATTGAGATAGAAATGTTCTTAATTGGGAAGACAAGTTTGAGATGAAGACCCTCTTAATTGGAAACGATAATAATGAGTTTGAAAAATTCAGTATAGACAAATCAAGACACATATTAGAAGCTTCTGAATATTCATAAATAGAACCTCATAAAAAAAAAGATAATTTATCAAGTCGTCACAAAAATTACAATTACTACCATCTCGATTGATTTACTTACAATAAAAATTATCTTGATGATTGACTACTAAAGATATTTCAAGCAATCCATTTAGATCAAGAAAAGTAAATAGTACAAAGGTTTTTGATCGATGCATTAGCATCCTCACCTAACATTTACTATTTGCCCACACAATGTACTGATAGTAAGCAGGTTAACATAACCTTCCTAGGGTATATTTGAAACTCTTTTTTTCAAGTTGACAATATTCCCTTATAAGAAAGCACCACCAGAGAGGTCTAGTATTAGGATATTTCTTGCAAACCCAGTTAGCTAGCCAAAGTTGAAGACTCTGGTGGATCTGGGTATAGTCAAAGATCCCTCAACAAATGAAAACATGCATCAAGACTAAATACTAAACAAGAAAGGAGAACCTAGAGAAAGAGAATATGCCAGAAAATAGTTTATCTAAAAAGGAAAGGTTTCTTGGTCAATGCATCTTAACATTAATCCGAGTAATTTGAAATGGCATCTCGACCAAATAATTTTCTTACTTAATATAGAAAATCGTCACCAATTAAAATCAGTAGATTTTAATATTGTTTATCCTTACATCAAATGGGAAAATTAAAATATGTGGAAGTCGAGATATATAATCTAGACGCTGAAGTTAACTATTCGATTAATCTGTATATTTTTCAACCACTAGAATAGTCAAAATGATGATTAACTATAAGGGATGAGCTCAAAGATGAAGATTAAACAAATAAGCTCCTCTTTTATGTAGCCTCCATCAAGAAAATAATGTTACATCGGGAATAATTAATGCAAAGAAATGAAACAAACAATCAATCGGTAGAAATGGATAACTAATGGCATTAAATACACTCAAAAAACAGAAGGAGAAAGCGGAATGAAACATGCAAAAGATGGTCTCTAATTTTGAACAATTTCAAGCAGATAAATTGACATGCTTGTCTGGTAAGCATATCGATCCTAGGGCACTTGTTACAAACCAGGCTTAAGCCCAATTCATATACTAACTCTCCCAAACCCAAACATTGGGCCGGGTAACTTGGAACCACAAGTGTTGACTGCTAGTAACAAGAAAATTAGCTTACACTTGTGAACACGTACCATATTATTTTTTTTCTGAAAAATCATGAACACCGTATTTTTTTTTTCTGAAAAATCATGAACACCATTTTACATCTCGTCTAGGAGTAAAATTATTTAGTGGCTACACCAAAATCGAATATAATTGCCTATGAAAGGTCTTAGGCTTTATATTAGTATCCAACTCACTTTTGACACCTATGCAGTATGTATACCATCATCACTATGTCACATGAGTATTTAATATACATAGTCACCTAGATGGAATTATTATTAACTTCGAGCGTCAAAATACATTTTGCAAACATTTACTGATTTTTCATATCATCTTAGTCAAATCAAAACATAAGTAAACCTCAATGTAACTTTTTTCTTAGTCTATCAAGAACATAAGAATAAATACTTTTCAAAGTCTTATCTCAAGTCAACAATCCATCTCGAAAAATCAATCGACCACTTTAGATCATTCTCCACATCATCTCAAGTCTAATTTCTCTTTGGTTACTAAAAGTTTTTAATATCACAGAGAAATACTATGAATTGTTGGTATGAGACCTACTACCGAGACCCAGAAAACTTGAGTTTTTATCTTATTAGAAATTTTCAATAGATATTTATAGTTTTTTTTTTTTTGTCTAAATCACTCATTCACTGGAGACAATCTTATTCGAGTCAAATAAGACTTTATAGGTGATAAAACTCTTCCTCAAAATATTTAACATAATTACATATTCAGGACTACATGAAATCATTAATTAAACTGAAACAATTTACTGGATAATTACACCCTAAATCGGAAATTAATTTGATTTTCATTGGTGACTTTTATTGAGTAAGTGCTATTGCACCCTAAATCGGAAATTAATTTGATTTTCATACTTGGACATAAGTTTATGAAAGTGAAAGAAAAGACACATTAAAGTGTTAAGAAGAATTTCTGTATGTAATATGTATATAAAAGAAGAAGCAATTAAGCATGAATAACAACAATTACTGGTCTCAACAACAACAAAAAAATACTAATGTCGTTCATATATACATTCATATATATAAAATGTCGATACATTAAGATTAGAGCAGATGATGAAACCGAAGGTTCGTTTCTCTGAGCAAGCTGTCAGAAAGTACCACAAGGTGAAAAGGCACATAATAGTAGTGCATATGCACTTATCTGGTGGTAGCTTCCTTACTTTTGAATCCACCGAAAGTACCACTAGTCTAAAGAAGCTTTGTTTGTTTTTATTGATCACCAAAAAATATACATTGATTCGTCTCTGTAAAATGCTGATATCAAGAAAATGAAAAGGAGTCAGGAATCAAGTTTGAGAAGTCAGAAAATGGAAACAAAATCCAATAGAAAATGAAAAGTAAGAAGATTTGAAAGTGTATAACAAACAAAAATCTAACCTATGCTGTCATGCCAAAAATCAATAGGGGAGAGCATGATATACACGCCAGAATTCCATCTCTATGATTTCATATGCTGAGATTTGTACACGACCAGTTCCTGTAGAGAAAAGTTAAATGTGAGTTCCATCATTTTTGTGAGTTAAACCATTGGGGAAGGCCAAAAAAAATAAGGCCACGGGATTGATGAAGTTACCTTAGAATAGGTTACATGATCATGATTCAAATTCGAAGATTTCACAATTGTTTCCCACTTAGTAAAGTTTGATGCTCTACTAAAACCTTGTCTTTTAGCCTGGGAATGTGTACCTTGATTAGAATGTGGGAATGAATTCTTAGAAGAGACTAGAGGCAGGGCACGACAAAGCCAGGACTCAGAAGGTGACTTTGGCAATGGTGGGGCAAGAGGATGCAGAACATATTCATTGTCAACTTTTCCTGAATCATCAACCACTACAATTTGCTGGTTGTTGATCTCTGCATCTTTGTCAAATGAACTTGGCACAAGTTGCAAGGACATGGATTCTTGATTAATTTCTTGATCGGCTGCCAATCTTTCAGCTTTATCTTCTTTGGCCATGAGATGTAACATGCTAGACAAAGTTGGAGAATTGGCATCCACAGAATTCAACACTTGAGAATCCAAATTCTCCTCCAAAGCTTCTAGGTGCTTCATATCTCGAAAAGAATCTACAAGGGAATTTCTGTCTTTTCCTACCACTATTGTGCTACCTAAAGAACGTGAACTAGAGCATGATGATTTTACTGTGCTTGCAGTATCTATGTACAATGTCTTTTCAACAGAAAGGCTCCCAAAGCTATAGCTTTTTTTGGCTCCTTGTGATAGCACCTCTTGAATACTTGCATGTCCTCTATTCGGGAATTTCAATTTGCCAGAATGATTATTATCAGCTTGTTCGGAATCACCAAGCAACTTTGCTCCAGGAAAGGGAGGTTGAGGTTTACTTCGAAAAGGAGATACTCCAGCAGAAGCAGCTCTTGAACGACGAAAGGGAGAGAGCCTACCTAGCTGCTTCAATTCACCTGAGTAGTTATACCTGCTTGATTCACTAGTCCATTTTTTCCTCACATCTTTCTTGTCTGGTGATGCAGCTCGAGAGCTAGAGCTTAACTTGCTCTTATTAATAGCATCCCAAGCCTGCAGCAAAAAGTCATGATTGGTATAATTGTGTTAAAGTCGTGATTGATGAAAAACTGATATACAGTGTCATGTGACATTGTGTCAATCTCTCTTCATAGGTATTATATAGATGGGGTCTTACCAATATTTGTGAATATTTATGAAGAGAGATATAGACACAAAATTTTGCACATAATGTCATTTGAAAATTCATCGTGAGAGAATCCATTCCTGGATAAGGGTACAATTGAGTATTGAAGTGTGAAATGCAATGCAAGAATAGAAAATAAGAGTTATGTAGTTCTTACCTTCTTTATAGCTGGAGCTGGTCTATGAGAACGAATATGAGAACTTTTATCAGGTTTTACAACCTCATAGGCAGAATACAAGGGAAACTGATTCCCCATTTTCGTCCCAGGCACTGGATTTAGTAAGCACAATGAGTTTCTAACACATAAGCGTGGAAACAATCCGCAACCTTTAGCTGAATTATTTGCATAATCATTAGTTTCATCGTCACTTTCTTCTTCTTCCTCCTCCTCCTCTTGGCATTGACCAGTATATGGTACAATGTCAGTGATATGTCTATTAACAAAGGACTTCTTTTGCTCAGGAACCAATTTGATAAATTCCCTAGGTTGTTCTGCCAGAACAGGTTGTTGCTTTCTAAAAGAAGCATATTGAGGAGGTTGTATAGTCATAGCCTTTGCTGCATTTAAAAACCTGCTCATCATGAAATCATGAGCTTGTTTATCAGTAGAAGAGGTTCCGCACCTATTTTCATCCACATTATCTAAGCCACTCACACCACTCAAACTACAGTTCATAGACATGGGCTCTGTAGGTGACAGTGTTTCAAGGGCATCAGAATAAATATCACTATCATCATCATAGTCATCATTCTCTTCCACCTTATTTATTTTCTCATCTTTGTGTTCTTTGTCACAATCTATTTTTTCCCTTAAAGAATTTGATATGCTTGAGGGCCTAAAGTTATTTGCAACATTAGGTTCCTTTTCCAATGACTGTTTGGCAACATTTGTGGATTTTCCAGGGGGGAGAGTTGGGGCGGTTGGGGTAATTGAAGCCTGTGTAGGAGGTTGAGGTTCTGATCCATCATAATCCTTTGGTCTTCCAGGGATATGCTCCCAATTGAAAGGCACTGCAACAGGTTCTGTTACCTGATCCAAAGCGGTGTCTGATTTGTAGTGTGGAAGTGTTTGTGGCTTCTCTAATATCTTTTTATTTGCTTCAGTTAAAGATGGTGATATACCAAAAGAGCGCCTCACCGACATAAGAGGAGCATCAATGTTCAACTTCCTTTCATCCATCATGTTCAACACTTATTCAGCTGAACTCTTCTATGCAGATACTCTCAATAACAACTTCAAGAATCGAGGGAATATCATGTACTACTAATTTCAGCTCAAAAAGGATGCAGTATAAGAATCCCTCTATTCAATCAAGAAAATCTGAAAAAGAGGATGGAGGAACCAGATCATTACATTTTAAATTACAATTTAAACAGCAGATTCTCTGTTTCAAATTTCAATTCAACCAGACTTGAACCAAGATCAGAGAAGTACATTGATGCAACCAGTGAGCAAAATTTTAAACCAAAATGAACTCATGATAACAGGGTATTGATGACTGAAATAACTTTCCGTTTTCTTCACCATTAACCAAAGAAAAAGAGAAATTCTGTAATGGTCTATTGAGAGTGTGGAACGGGAAAAACATGCAGTTTAGTTACAAAAGATTCAAGCCTGGGATAATAGAATTCCTACAAAAAAAAAAACCTATTTTTCTTCTTATCAATAAGCCAAATACACAAATATTAAACAATTGCAAGTCTTGCTACCAAAAAAAGAACATAGGCAACTATGTAATTAATAAATTAAACAGACAAAGCAAGAGAGCCTTCAAGAATATCATAACAAGCTTAACTTAAGGTCCCCTTTGAGTGGCAATTCAAGTGCAAGAGGGAAATGAATGAATGGTGATGAAGAAAAGATCAAACCAACCTACATAATAACAGCATGAAACATGGGACATGGTGATCCCAGGCATTTGCAGTGCAAGGAAAATTGAAGAAAGTGTCTTTAGTGTGGGTTTTTTTCATGGTCATGCAGCATTAAGCATCTGAATTGGCTATATAAAACTAAAAAGATGGGTTAGAATAGAATCATCAAATAAGTAGTGAGTGAGCATACTTGGTGAGAGAGAGATGAAACACGTCACAAGGAAGTGGTTGGTAAGTTGCAAAATGGAATGAGTAAGAACAAAGGAAAGCAGAGAAAGAAACAGAAAGGTTCGGTATTTCGTCTTCTTTTGCTTTCTGCGTACTTTCGGATTTTACAATGTGTCTGTGAGATACTGACGAAGACAACAGAATGGACTAAATATTCCACTCCAATGCTATTAGTCGGTACACTTTTTTTCACTGTGATGGAGTGCTGTTCAAACCACGCGCTTGCTTTTTCTACTACTTTCCATTTAGTCACCTACTTGTTAATTTTGATTTTATATTTAAAAGTTTATCCTCATCGCTTTCATGCAACATATTATACATGGCTTCAACGTTAAGGAGAAGAATCCCGGCCCTAAAGTAAAATTATTTTTTAAAAATTAATGAGTATTTATGTATGTAGATAATTTTAAATTTTAAATATATCTTTATTTAGTTTATTAGCATTCTAAATGTTTTATTTATTTTCTTCATCTCTATTTAGCAATTTGAATTATAAAAATTAAGCTTATTATGCATTTTAATTATGTATAAACTATCTCACTTTTTAGAAAAAAATAATTTATAATAACAAATTCCAGTACAATTCAAGATAATTGACTTCTTTAAAAAAAAATTGTTACTTTGACTTGCTTAAATGTTTATTAGAGTTTTAATCTTGGTTTTATACATGATGCTAGAATTCATTAATTAATAATATCTTAAATTGGGACGGAGTTATTACAATTTAACATGGCTGTTTAGTATGTTATTGTATTAAATAGTGAAGGAACTGATAAATTTGTGTTAGATGAAAATTTAAATTTTAGTTCTCAAAATTGAAAAAAAAATACGAAAAATTTATCAATTCATTAACTTTCGTATATTATCGTTAATGAAAGAGTCTACGTGATACATTCAATGATGAATTTGACAGCGTTCAACACATTCAGTGATGAAAATGACTACTTATCCAAAATATAATTTAATCTTCATTTTTTTCCTTTTGTTTAATCTTTACAAGCATAACATAATAATAAACACTTAAAAAAATAAGAAAACGAGCAAAACTTAGAACAAACATAATAATAAACATAATATTGATTATTAAGCATAATCTATTTATTGCTTTGAACTTTTATTGTGACAACACTAAGTAGTGACAAAATTAAGTTGGATTTGATTTTTTTTAAGAATTAACTTAATGGCTATTCATTTTTGTTTGAGTCTCGTACTTTAGATAAGGTATTGTTACATTAAAAATTTCAAAATAATAGATAGAGTATGCTTGTTAATCTATATTATGTTTATTATTATATTTGTTCTAACTTATGCTTGCGTGTTTATTGTAATGTTATGTTTGCATTAGTTAAAAAAAGGAAAAGGATGAAGATTTATTTATATATTGGCTAAATAACCATTTTTGTCCCTTAATATGTCATGTAAACTCTTTAATAACAAAACGAGCGTGAATGAAAAGATGAATTTGTCGTACTTTTTTATTTTTGTGAATTAAAATTTAAATTTTCATCTTCTGAAAATGAATTTGTTAACAATCTACACATTTAACGATGGAAATGATTATTTATTCTATTATAATTTTAGTGCATGTTTGGTTTGGTATAAAAAAATATGAAAGAAAGTGTTAGGTTGTTTGATTTAGATGAAAGAGAATGTGAAAGAAATAAAAGATTTTTTTTTGTACAAAAGGAAATGAAAAATTAAAATTAAAATTGCTAGGTAGATAAGAAAAAAATAGAAATTAAACATTTATGCAATTCCCATTTTACTCCAACTAAAAAGAATTTATTCACATTTTCGTACAAAACCTTCTTTAACATTATTATTATAATTTTATGTTATTTATTATTATTAATATTATTTCTATTTGTTATTATAATAATTATATTTCATATAAAAACTAATATAGGAAGTTTGTTTTTTTCCCTTAGCGTCAGCGAAATAATCTGTAGAGATTAAAATTAATTTGTGACAACTTTTAGCGAGCACGGATTATTTAAACACAGGACTTATCTATTTTTTGTAATTTTTTAAAATCTATCTATTTTTGATAATTAATTAAAAAATTTACACTTGATGAAAAAGCTGACTTCTCATTCACGGACTTGGCAGAGGTAATGCACGTCTACAGTCCTGCGGATAAACGCCACTGTATTTTTCTCGTCTTTTTCTGCACTATAATTTGCAAAAGAACACCCATCATGGGCCATGGACAATAACTATTTCATTTCAGTATAAATTGCTATGAATTCTCTTTAGCTAAAAGCTTATAAATAATTTTATATTAACACATTCTTTCGTAACAAATACTTATATCGAAATTTACTTCTTATTTGAAATAGAGAATCAAACTTGAATTCACTTAATAGTAAAACTTCAATATATACAGTATATAACTAGATATAAAAAAATTATCTCTACGAAATTTAATTTTTTATTTAAATGTTCATAAGTACTGTAAATTTATATTCGACAGTTATCAGCATTACGAAAATATAGTTTTTAGATCGTTTTTGGTAAAAAAAAATCATTGGGGGACCTCGCTCGAATGAGAAGATGGCATGAGATTCGCGCGAACAAAATTACATATAAATAAATTCTGGTGGTATATGACAAGAATGAACAGCGCCTACTTACTCCACTCACTAATTTGTATCGGACCACCTAAAAAGAATAAATTGTAATTTTAATTATCATATAATTTTTAACATGTCATTTTTGGTTATCTTATTTTTTTTCTCTTGTAATTTTGATATTTTTAATTTATTTTAAAACAATACACAATTTTGATTTAATCTTCAATTTAATATATGCTTTTTTGTATTATATATTTTGATCTGATTAAATTTTAAACTTAAAATATTCACTTAGAATACTGTAAAAATAATTTAATTAATTAAAATATAAAAATGTATACAAAATTAAACATTGAATCAAAATTACAATTTTTTTAAAATATAAAGACTAAAATCACAAAAAAAATAAAAAACAAAATTACATATTAAGAATTATAAGAGATCAAATTTAAAATTTAGCAAAAAAAATAAAATAAATGAGATGTGTACTAAGAATACATTCTTTAATATGGTACTCTTTGTTGTCACATACTTTCTTTTATTAATTAAAAATTATGAAATAAGAATCAGAGATTAAATAACATGTGATATACCTGTAATTTTTAATAACCTTCCACGACAAAACGAAAATGTGTCAAGTATATCTCTAATATTTCTCAAGGAAAAAAAAATAAAAAATAGCAAACGAATTAAACGTGTGTATTCGATCAATAATATATTCACATAGCTAGGTGGCACGTGAAACAACTACATGACGGACTCAATATATATGTGACGCAGCTGCACAAGAACGGTATAACGTTATCCATTAACAAGGTCACTGATTTGTGCAAATGATGTCTTTGCAGAGGACCAAGTTGTTTCCTTTTTTCATTGTCCTTGTTTCCTTCACATGTAGTCTCTCCCTTGCTATGTCCAGTAACCAGTTGGAGCAGTTTGCTTCGGAGGAAGAAGTGTTTCAACTATTCCAAGCGTGGCAGAAGGAGCATAAGCGTGAATATGGCAACCAAGAGGAGAAGGCAAAGAGGTTCCAGATATTCCAAAGTAATTTGAGGTACATCAACGAGATGAATGCGAAGAGGAAGTCACCTACGACGCAACATCGTTTGGGTCTGAACAAGTTTGCTGATATGAGTCCTGAGGAGTTTATGAAAACCTACTTGAAAGAAATAGAGATGCCCTACTCCAACTTGGAGAGTAGGAAGAAGCTGCAGAAGGGTGATGATGCTGACTGTGATAATCTTCCTCATTCTGTAGATTGGAGGGACAAGGGAGCTGTCACTGAAGTTAGAGACCAAGGAAAATGCCGTAAGATTTTATATTAACCTAGCATCGTTCAAAACTTGTTTCCATTAATTATTATATCACCTCTTTTCTTGAGATTCTTCATTTCACTCCATGCATATAGCATATTTATAGTTCAAGACTAAAAATAGAGCACACATCACTCACAACGGTGTAAAATTTAGTATAATTCAGATAAAAACATTTTTAGAATATTAATTAAGTCAAGATTTTTATTTAAATTTATTTAATTAAAAAGATCTAGCTTTAGATGATCCAAAAAACTTTTTAGATTTAACGGACTGACCTATTTAATGAAATATTATTGTTATTATTATTATTATTATTAAATTTGTTATAATTTATTAAAATCATGCAATTTTTTTTTAAATATCAAACATGATATTGTAGTAAGTTTTGCTAAAACTTGAAAAAATTTAATATCATGGTTAAAAAAATTGTGATTGTGAACCCCACTTTAAAATTATACCGTTTGTGATATTATATATGATTACTTCTATACACATTTTTTCATATACGCATCTCAACAATACGCTATAAAAGTAAAGAAACAACCTTTTGATGTCTCAAATTTGTGTTAAAAAATATTCCTTTTATTTTTAATTAAGTGATAAAATGAGTTGTGTTATTCACTGTAGCCATGCCGGCTACATATATGATTTTCTAACTCTTAGACTTAAAAATCATTTTTAAAAAAAAATATAATTTTTTCAAAAAAAAAATGCTTACTTTTTCAATAACATGCGAGTAGTAAAATAGTTTCATTTTACAACATTAACGAGATATATATTTTTGTTTTGTTAGAAAGCCATTGGGCTTTCAGTGTCACGGGGGCCATAGAAGGAATAAACAAAATAGTTACTGGGAATCTTGTTTCCCTATCTGTACAACAAGTCGTGGATTGTGACCCTGCTAGCCATGGTTGTGCTGGAGGCTTTTACTTCAATGCGTTTGGTTACGTTATAGAAAATGGTGGCATTGACACAGAAGCTCATTATCCTTACACAGCCCAAAACGGTACTTGCAAGGTCAGTGTTAAAACTCTTTTCTCCTAGCTTAGTTTTTGCGTTTTGAAAACAATTTTTTTTTTGTCTTCTTAATTTAAGGTTTTCTTTTTCTTGAAGGCGAATGCAAACAAGGTTGTTAGTATTGATAATCTTCTAGTTGTGGTTGGACCAGAAGAAGCTCTCTTGTGCCGTGTTAGCAAACAACCTGTTAGCGTGAGCATAGATGCAACTGGCCTTCAATTTTATGCGGGTGTAAGTATCTTTATTTATTGACAAGTGGTTAATTGAATTTGATTATATATATACTATCTTGAAAGATTACTCAAATTTGAAAATTTTGGGTACGTACAATTAATGTTTAGAAGGTTGTCTATGCTAATTTTATAAATTCTTGTGTTCTAATGATCACAGGGAGTCTATGGTGGTGAGAACTGCTCAAAGAATTCAACAAAAGCGACTCTTGTTTGTTTAATCGTGGGTTATGGTTCGGTGGGTGGCGAAGACTATTGGATTGTGAAGAACTCGTGGGGAAAAGACTGGGGAGAAGAAGGTTACCTCTTAATCAAAAGGAATGTTAGCGACGAGTGGCCTTATGGTGTTTGTGCCATCAATGCTGCACCTGGTTTTCCAATAATCAAAGAGGTTGCATCGTCTTCAGCTATATAGTGGACTAGAGCATGGAGTACTATCCATCCTTTTGAAACCTATAACCTGTAACAGCATTTTGTAGTGTTATCTTGTATCTGGGCATATTACTACTTAAGTACTTGCCCTTTCTCCAACAATAATAACGTTTATGAACTACAAGTGCGTTTGGTAATTCGGGTTAAGGTGCTTTAATAAAATAATGGATGGTGGTGGTAGTTCTACCTGTTGGCTTTGGTTTATTTCTTGGATCATAACTGTTTTATGACGATAATGACTTGTGAGCAAAATTTCGTTGATAAAAAATGTTAAGCACAATAATGTATGCCCAACTCAAATCGTCAATATAATCTGTATTTTGTAACACGCTAAGAAAATTGAAACAAAATAGGCATGGGCCAGAGCCTAGTTAAAGGAGAAACCCCAACCAAAATGAAGACTCCAGACTACAGAGTGCACATGACAATTAATAAACTACATCATCCAGCTGCCATAGATTACAAGAGCACTGAAAATGCAAAATTCAGACTCAACACCCAAAGAAGAAATCATGAAGTAAAATTGCTTTTGGCCTAGTTATTCAATTGAGAACCAATAAGACCGTATAATTGTGCTACCTCAATCCAATTAACCAGCACTTGCCACCTTTTCTATGTACCAACTACCAAGTCTGGATCGCAACAATGTATATATAACCATTATGAACCTCACACGTTGCACAATTTGCATTTTCCACACCTATAAATTTTTTTTTTTTTTTTTATAAATACACGGATACACCTATAAACGAATTGATTTTATCCTCCGAGAGGGCTGCAACTAAGAAAGAAATATGCATACCCCGTCTTAAAATTGGTGTAGTACCTCTCCACGCCTTGTCACTTTCTTCAAATGTGCATTTCAGTTTCAATATCAATATAAATTTTTTCCCATGTACCATCACTCCTACAAAAGCTGGGTCCTGTTGCCATCCAAGATGACTAAATACATTGATAATGCACCTAAACAGAGAAGATGAAACGTAAAGCTGGCAGACAAGAAACTCTCCTAAGTCCCTACTATATTATAACGAATCCTTATATTATTGATTCACCTCAACGTGACATTTATATAATTTAAGTGAATATTTATCAAAAAGTTATCATTGACAATATATGTAGGAGAAACAACAATAGTGAAAAATGAATACTAAGTGGTTCATGAAATTCAAGTAATAAGGTGAAAATTTGTTATATGTAACTGGAATAAGCATTGCTATTAATGGTGAATACATTAGGACATTAGGTTAAGCATTTGTAATAGGTGAAAAATATTTAGTTATAAATTGTTCATAATAAATAGCTTATGATAAGAATTTTCTTTCCTCTAAGCTTGATGCAATGGTGTAAGGTTTTCATTGCATTCATATACAGGAAAATAATTTATTTAACAAAAAATTCATATTTAATATCTTTTGTGTGTAAAATTCTCTTAAATCTTCGACAATCACATATCACAAGTCAACATAATAAGTTGGGAGACACCTAACAAAAAAAAAATCTTCTAATACATCAATCATATGTTAGCTTATATTCTTTATTGGGTCAACATGACATTGATAGAAAATATCCACCAATTTCATTGATGATTAATCTTTACTAGAGAACTTGGTTGATTTTTCCTTTCAACTATATCTTTTTTCATCCATAATGTTTAAACTCGAAACCTTAGTTAATGAGAAGAATCCAACACCACTTGGACCAATGACTTATTGATACTTTAACTTGTATTCTAATATAATTGAATAGATAAAAAAATGTATAATTTATTCAAATAAATAAAGGAAAATTCAATTACTTAAGGTACATAATTTTGAACAAAATAAAATTATTCAAAAAATTATTTTTTATAATTTCATTCTTTTTATATTTAAAATAATTCTTTGTATAATTAAAATATTTTATTTATCAAAGTCGATTTCTCACGTTGTTTTCCTACGAATATGATTGATATTGCCATCTATCCTCGCCTTGGGCCAGCCCGTTTTTCCTAGAAGGCCACAACCCATAACTACAAGCGACAGCCACACAGCCCACACTGACGAATCAACTTTGAGATACGAGGGTAGGTTACTATATTATTTATATTATTAGTCTCTTATCTTAATCATATATTAAAATTCCTAGTTGTCATTGGGGAATTTCGGTTTCGGGGAGAGTGTAGGGTGATAACTTCATCGACTTAACTTACCCTCCAAAACGATTCCAAACATAGTTATATATTATCATATATAACGGCAAAAGAAAGAAGCCAAGATCACGTGCCAGAGCAGGTGAGATGGCATTTAGCACCTGGAGTTTGTGGAGCAAATACTTGCCAACTCCAGGACGTAGTTTTAAACCCACTGTCACTGTGTATGCGTCTTCTTCTGCCCTTAATTTGATTAGCATGCCATTCGTATGCAATTTGTCATTTTGTAAGAGGAATTTCTATTTCGTGTTTCTTCAGAACACCTTATTCTTTCTAAAATTAACAAAAATTATGATGGAGGGAGGTATACCGAATTTTGTGGTTAGAAGTGAGGGTTTGGGTTTAGAATGTGAAGGAAATCAAACTTGTTGAATAAGATCATCTAGTTGTTGCTCCTAATAACAATTTCATTTTTTGTTAATTTTTATTAGGAAAATCTTTTTTAATTATTATGTGTATTTATATATTTAATAATCTAAGCTTGGGTTTTCCAAAAAAAAAACCTAAGCTTAGGTAAGATTACTGTTTTTGATAGATTTTGCTTCAAGAGGAGGGAAGGGAATTTTCATTTTGACAAGGTGCTCTTGCTTATTAACTGCTTGCAGATATCTTTCGTATTGCATATTCTAGTTAACGTGTATGAATAAATTACATGGGTGAGGTTTGCCAATATTGAAGTTAAAGGATCATTATTGAGTCAAGGTCTTTTGTAATCTAGTAATTTTCATGTGATTTGTTTTTCTTCAACCAACTAGACGATGGAGAAGAATGTTGCAATTGTTTGACCATTCTTCACATGTACATTTGACAATCTTATTCTGTGTTGTTTACTCAGCCATTTCAGTCAATACAGCTTCAATTTTTTATTTTATTTTAGCCATTAAATCAATCAATTAGTCATAGTTTAAACCAATAAAGCTCACCTACTTCGTCAACAAGGTGAAACCCCCTGTAATAGAATAGTTGCAAATCAAACTACAATTATTCTCTGGTGATTGCTCTTATTTTCTTCATTCGGGACTTATCTTAGAAATGTCCTTCTCTCATAATCTATCAAACCGACTATAGCCTAAGAATTTCAAAATTGCAGCAGATTGGAACCCAGCCCTGAAAGCAAACCGAGATGTTAAATCTAACACTCTCAATGATATATCGAGGCACTATTAAATGATATGTCTATGTTAATACATCAAATAATTTAATTTGTACGGCTCGTAATTAACTTGATCTGTTGTTCCTCCTTATGTGTTGTCAACTCTTGGTTGGACGAGTCATTCATTAGTGAGGCACTATGGCTGAGCTGAACAACTCTAGCATCCAATTGCATCATATCATATGCTATTTGGATCTTTAATGCCTCATATGATCTGAAATAGTAAGGGAACTGGGACCCCATTAGTTTCAAGCACACTGAAGTCATCTTCAAATTAATCTCTCTGAGATTGAAGCCCACAATTCGATTTTTATATTCTATCTCAATTCTCTCACACTTTCCCTCAATCAAAACATCCCCATATTTCCATAGCAGCTTTGTCCCCTGCAAATCCCAGAGCTTCACGGTGGGCAATTACCTCATGACATCAAACATTCAAAAAACATAAATTCATAAGTCAAAAATAAAATAAAAATACTAAAAAAATCGCAATCACCCAGCGGTAATATTGAAGTTTTTTTTTATTTTATTTTTTAAAAATCTACTCATCCCTCCCTCTCTTTACAACTTCCGTTAAATTATACTATCTTTAACCCTCCACATGTTCAGGTGCCGTTAACTCTCCGTCAAAACATGACGCCGTCACTTCCTCCCCACTTTCTCTATAACCATTAAACCGCGAACCATAACAACAAAATAGACCAGAACAGCCCAAGCTCTGTTTATTTTCCTTCCTTTCTTTCTTTCTTAGGACAGAAAAAACCAAAACCATAGAGCAAAATGAAGCCCTTCTGCAGATTCTTGATTCTTGTATCGCTATTTTCTCTGGTGGAATCTTCATGCAACAGCAGTGAAGAGCATGACTTGGTGTCCAAGGCTTTCAAATCAGTCTCTGGCTTCAACGCTTTCTCCTCCTCGTTCCCAACCAACAACTGTTCACAAACTCACATCATCACCAGCATAGTACTTCCATCCCAAAACCTCAGCGGCACAATTTCATGGAACTACCTTAGGAACATATCCAACTTGCAGATTCTCGATCTCTCCGGGAATTTCCTACAGGGCCACGTGCCAAGCTGGTTTTGGTCGAGTTCATCCTTATTGGCAATAAACCTCTCTAGAAATAGGTTCGGAGGGAGCATCCTTCAACCCACATCAGAAAACACCTCGTTTTCATCCATTCAATCCCTCAACCTCTCATACAATAGGTTTACCAACTCAATCCAGCTTTCTGGTTTCAAAAACCTTAAAATCCTCGACCTTTCCCACAACAACCTCGTAACACTCCCTTCCGGGTTTCAAAACCTCAGCAACCTACAACACATCGACCTCTCAAGCTGCAATCTTCAAAGCAACGTAAAACCCATTTCCGCTCTTCACTCACTTCACTACTTGGACTTATCAAACAACACCTTCACGGGTAATTTCCCTTATGATTTCCCTCCACTCACCACCCTCAAGTTCCTCAACATCTCGTTCAACAACTTCACCTCAGCAATTAGCGTAAACAAGTTCAGTAGATTCTTCGGTAAATCAGCTTTCGTCCACGCTGGCAGCAACTTCACCTACACCAACGACAGTAATAAAAACACAAAACAAGAAGCCATCATCGAAAAGAAACAAAAGAAGCGAAAGTCCAAAACGCTGATTGGTGCAGCGTCGTCTGCGGCATCAGCAATTGTCCTAATTCTCTTGGGCATATGGGCAGTCCGCATTGTGATTCAGAAGAGGAAGCAACGTGCCAAGAAGAACAAGTGGGCGATTTCGATGCCGGTCCCACAAGGGATGATGATGATGATGAAATCAGGGCCGTTCGAGTTCGAGACAGAATCGGGGTCAACGTGGGTGGCTGACCTGAAGGAAGCGTCTTCGGCGGCGGTGGTGATGTTCGAGAAGCCGTTGATGAATCTGAGCTTCAAGGACCTCATTGTTGCAACGTCACACTTCGGGAAGGAGTCGCTTCTAGCGGAGGGAAGGTGTGGGCCAGTGTATAGGGCAGTGCTACCCGGGGACCTCCACGTGGCAATCAAGGTCCTGGAAGAGGCCAGAGACGTTGATCCTGATGACTCCGTGGCCACCTTCGTTGACCTCTCGAGACTCAAGCATCCCAACCTGCTGCCCCTCTCCGGTTACTGCATTGCAGGTAAAGGTTTCAAAAGTTATTTTGGTTTTCGTGGCACTGCTCTCATTAATGCTTTCACGGGTTTTATTTTTCTGTTCCATCCTTTCTTCGCATAGAAATATAAAATCAAAATAGTGCCTATCATGTGAGCGTGGCCACAATTGCCAATAATAATATATTCTTTAATTAGGCTGCCTAGGTTGTCTCAGTTCACTGATGCAACTTTCAACTTGAATTTTAACTTTGAATCCCCCTATCAATTACTCCCGCAATTTTAGTTTTCTTCTTATCCAGAGGAATCAACATTAACATTATAATGGAAAGGGAGATGTTATGTTCCCCATTGTAGGACACATCACTTGTTAAATATTCACTCTTTTTTATTTATTTAAGATTATAGTATTCATTATTGTTTTAATTGCCTTCATATCTTTATTTAAATTTTTAATATTTATGTATGGAATTATAGTTTTTTAAAAAATATATACTATTATCTGATTACAAATTATTATATACAATAAATGTGTTTCTTTCATAATACTATTTAAAATCCATATTATTATAATATTTCATTCAACTATTAAGTTAAAATTCAACTATATTGATTGATTTTATTTTAAAGTATGATATTATTAAATTTTTGTGAATGCTTAATTGATTAAAATCATATATATATAATTTTCAATTTTATTTTGAACAAAAGGTGCTTAAATATGATAAATTGTGAGAATATACGTAGATTCCTTTCATTACAATAATTTTCAAAGATAGAAAATATTAATATTAGTGACTTTAGTATTAATAAATAAAAAAATTGCAAGTAAGATTATTATTTATAGAAATGTTATGAAAGTATTTTGGTGCAATTTTCAGGTAAGGAGAAACTGGTGCTGTACGAGTACATGGCAAACGGCGACCTAGGAAGGTGGCTACACGAGCTTCCGACTGGAGACACCAACGTGGAGGACTGGACAGGCGACACGTGGGAGATTCAAAACGGCGTCGTCGACGACGGATCCCCAGAAAAGATGGGATGGCTCACACGACACCGTATCGCGGTGGGCATAGCGCGTGGCCTCGCGTACCTTCACCACGCGCGTTCCAAGCCCGTGGTGCACGGCCACCTCGTCACCTCCAACATCCTCCTCGCCGACGACTTCGAGCCCCGCATCGCCGATTTCGGGTTGCGACCCGACCCGGATCCGAATTTCGGCACGGAGACCGACGTCTACTGCTTCGGGGCGGCTCTGGTGGAGCTCCTGACGGGGAAGGGGAGCACGGCGGAGGCGGTGGCAGCGGCACGGAAGGCGATGAGGGAGGGGCACGGCGTTAGGGTTTTGGACGAGAGGCTCCGACTCGGGGGTGACTCGGTGGTACTGAGTCAGATGGTGGAGACTCTCCGAGTCGCGTTTTTGTGTACTGCTGAATGCCCTTCGAAGAGGCCCACAATGCAACAGGTTTTGGGTTTGCTCAAAGACATTCGTCCTCATCACCAACACCAACACCAACTCGTCCTGAGTTGACTCGTCAAAGACTTTTTTATTTTAATGTTGTTGTCATTATGCTGTATAGACTCATTTTTTGGGGGGAAAAGAAAAAGTGGAAAAGGACAAAAAGATGGGCATGATGAAGGCGCAAAGGGAGAGAGTAGTTTACTCTTTTTTTTTGGGGAGAGGCATAGGGCCAGAGAATCCCACTCAGGAGTTTCCATAATTTAATTCTTTTTTTTTTTTAATCTGCTCCCTTCACTTTAAAAATACATATATTTTTCACTTTTTTTATTTTGTTTTTACCCTCTTTTAGTTTGTTTCTTTTCTTTTTGCTTTATTCTCTTGTTGATTTATTTATCTTTAGCTAGGAATAGGATTAAGAATGAATGTCCCTTTATTTAGTACACGGAATAAATTAAAGATAGGAAGGTTGGTTTAGCGAGGCATTTGATAATGCATGTCCATTCACAGGTTACGTGTTTTTCTTTGTTGTCTTGAGCTCTTGACGGGACCATGGATGTGAACATTTGTAGAAAATTTATAAGGTTCGTTCATTCTTGATTTGTCAATGTGGGGAATGGAAATTAAAGAATGTGGTCGAAGGAGCGAGTTACAACGATAGGGGCCTAATTGTTTAGCATAATTGAGAGGCTAAGTTTTCATTTTTGAATGATTGTCCATGGAAAAGTATTAGAGGACAATCTTTCTGACGTATATTATGAGCACTAATAAAAAAATTTCGTCCCCATGCATGAACGTAGAAAATTCTATGAAAATTATGTGTTATGGTATTTTGAAGTGGGGGGTTTAATCCAATTCGCAATCAATCAACACCTTGTAGAAGGATTTTGGGATTTAAGTGAAACTATATATTTTGACATTGAGAAATTCCAGTAACACATTTATTTATTCTGTAACACATTTTCTGAACATATTATATATATATATATATATATATATATATATATATATATATATATATATATATATATATATATATATATATATATATTCACCATTTAGTTGCAGATAGATGAAAGGAGAGAAAAAAAAATCACATAAACCCCAAAAAATTATTCCTCTTAAAGTGAAGAGAATAAATTTTGCTTAAAAACAATTTTATCCATCTGCCTATTTATTATTATATATTTAAAGGATATAAAACCCATTTAAAATAATTATATATTTTTCTCTTTTTTTCAACCAAACAAATTAAAACAAAGGTTAATTCATGCATGTTTCTTCCATTTCTCTACATCCTCTCTTAATTATCTCTTATTCTTTCTTTTCCTTCCATTTTCTCCCATTTATTTTTCTAGAAATGTCAAACAAAACATAAAAGGAATTGACAATTTCACATGCATGCTTGAAAAGGCACGACGTGCTTCATATATGAAAACAAACTAGTTACAGTATACTACTGAGACGTGACCTCGTTCCGTACTCTTGTGTTCTTTTCTTTTCTTCTTTTTATCTTTGTTTTCTTTTTATTTTTCTTTCGCTTGCCAAGTGAGAAAGTGATATTCAAAGTACAGAAGAGAAACAATTTCCTTCTCCTGCTATTAGTATTATTTAGTCTTTTCTTTTCTTCATATCTTCCGTGAAAAATAATTTTCTTTTAAATATGTTGAAGACTAGATAGAACTCTTTTTAGAGTCTCTTTAGAAAAAAAAATAGTATTCCTGAAAAGAGAATTGCCAGAGTATAATATTTCATTTCATGAAAATTTCTAACTGATGAGTTTCTACAATTGTTTTAGATATACATAATCACATTTAAATTTAATATCACAATAATAATTAAGCTTCCAGCTTTTGAAAAGATATACTTATGTCTGTGTTTTTTTTAACGAGAGATACACCATTGGCTGACACATTAAAGTGAACTTCATTCAGTTTTAGATTTCTTTTGCCTTTATATATATATATATATGTTTCCAAATTGCTACACAATCTGACTTATTCTGGAAAATTTTCACTACCTTCATGTATCATACGACAGAGTTGCTTTTATATAAGCTTATCATCAAATTGCTAACCCCCTGGTCCCGAATAAAGTAGATGCACAAAGATAAGATCAGCTGCCTGGTCATATCATCATTTTAAGTGCTGAGTTCAATCACCTCTATCTTAAAGTTGAAAGTGGGCACTGCTACATTGTTGAATCCAATGACTGAAAAAAAAGGTTTCATGCACAAACACAAATTAATCTGAATTCTATAATTGGAAGGCATATGTAATAACCATCAACTATATTAATTTTTTCCACATTAAATTTTGAGCCACTGAACATGACTCCGGATTTATTGCACTCTCATCATCTCAAAGTCTCGATGGTTTGAGGAAACTAATATAGTAAACAGTAGAGTAATCAACTTTTGCGTTCAGGAAATTCCATATTGTAAATTAGTTGAGGATTCACTATTTTTCCTTTTTAAATGTTTCTATCAACGAACCATATATATTAGTAATTAGGGAGTGGTAAATTTTGCATTTAGTGGGCAAGGTGGTAATTTTAGTACATGATCTTCGAAACAGCTGTTGCACGTTTCACTTTTGACACAGCGAACTTCTACATTTGTCCAAATCAAGGATGTTTTGATCAGGCCAGGATACAAGAAATAAGTTAAAATAGATGTAAGCAATTTGAGTGCAGTCGTGCAGATTTTGTTTTAAGATTCCAATATATGTAAAAATAGAACATGATTGTCCATGGATATATAATTAGCCTGCATGTGATAAATTGATAATGATTTATTTTATTTTGGGGGGCGATAATAAGATAATGGCATTAAACTCTGTTATTTGTAACTGCAGCCCAAAATTAACACCAGACACTTATGAATGGAAGTGGTGAACAAGGAAAAATTGAATACAAACAATACATGTAATATGTTTAATGGGAAGTGTTACTAGTACATAACGTCGGTCTCATATAATTTAAGATAAACTACTATAGATTAAAAGGAGAGGGGGTTGAAATTTAAGTCAACAATCAATGATAATTACATGAACAAGTTTTATAAGTTAAAGATTTATAATATGTTAATAATCAAACAAATATTTAGAATATATTATCAACATACTTTTGAACAAAAAATTCACAAACATAAATCAGTAAACTCATTTTCCTTTTTATCGAACTTAAGTTTACAATATTCTTTTAATTTAAATTTATATATACAAACTTTAATCTATATACTTTCTTAGTGGATTGAAATGAGTGACCATATAATGTGGACGATTCTAATGATTATTTGAAATTAATGTATCTTGTCCGGTTGTTCCTTAGACCTCAATTAGTCAGTGCCATATGCTTGGATCCTTCTCCAATTGATCCATTAAGATAGTGTGTCATTTTGAATTGGGGCTTCCTTCCTGTATTCACAAATGGGCCTCTTACGATGGTTTTAATTTGAAGGCCCACACAGCAAACAATGTTGGGTATTCTGTAGCAGAAGTCATTTAATTTATTTTTTTGTGATATGGTTAGTTCTTGTCCAACTGCTATCACATTTTAACTTTTAAGGTTAAACTATTTATTTGGTCATATAGTTGTTTTAATTTTAAGCTTTAATTTCTATATGAGAAAAATACAAGTTTTAGTATCTAACATGCGTGTAAGTTTTGGTGCTGTTGAGAACATTAATTATTATTTCAATATATCAATTGAAAAGTCTTGTTTCGTTTTTGAAAATTATAAACAGATTTGTATCTTCTTTATCTTTACTGAAAAAAATTGTTGAAGAAATAAATAAAGAACTAAAATTTCATGAAAAACTTAACATAAGGATACATTTGATGAGAGTGCTAATGAATAAAATGAATTTATCTGCATGATCAAGATTAATCTTATAGAATAAAGTATTTCAATTATTTAGTAATCGATCTCTCACAATATTTAATTACCTAGAGCCCAAAAACGAGTCAGTACCAAAGTGCTAGTCTACATTATAAGGAACGATATATTTTAGAGGTTAAAAAATAATTTGATCTTATCGTTTTGAGTAGATCTTAAATTTTAGTTCTTATAAAAAAAATTCTTAGATATTGAGTTTTATATATAATGTTATTTATTTAAATTTAAACTCAGTCTATCAAAAGAGGAGAAAAGAGAATAAACTTAAACATATATAAATGATTGTATTAATACATTGCAAAACAATAATTTTTTATATAAAGAATAAAGTCCGCATATATAAATTTTAAAAAAGAAAAACTGAAGAGGAGGGAGGGGTCGTAACTCGTGTGAAGTTTGCCTCCTAAATTCATCCCTGCGAATAACGAGACATCAATATTATATAGAACTATATATTGACAAATCATTCACGAAATATATTAAATAATAGTATAGACTAATATATATCCTAAAAAGTTAATATAAAAATAAAGCTAAATAAGTAAAATATATATAGGAACATATGCCTAGATCATAAAAGTAAAATTCAAAACTAGAAGTATAAGGTTGATATTAAAAAAATACTACACGAACTTACTAAATAGATTCAAATTGTATATAGTTTTAATATAATTAAAAGGAAAGCAGAGACATTAGCAGATCCTCGTATATGCTTACTTGAATATTCTATTAGTCGATGACATTTTGGTCAGCATTCACATTTAACTCCATGAATTCGTCAGCCACTTTGCTTTCTTTGTTTAATTAGGCCCATCAAAAAGAGAAAAAGCGAAAGTATGTTAATGTAATCTATGATTTTGTTTTTGTGCCTTAATGACTAGATGATTCTTGGTTGTCGATCGGAATATACGTAGGAATTGTGCCTTTAGAGATAACTTGGGAGTATCATTTTGGTCCCATACACTTTTCATTATCTGACATGGAAACGCATTACGGTTACCATGACATTGTCTTTATCTTCCTAATGTTCCTTCTTCAGTCAAATTTTCTTTTCTCTTTCTTTAAAAAGCACATCAATTGTACCTTGAATTAATATAAGTTGCGGCGGATAAATTATATATACACGTGCAAATTTAAATTTCAATTATGTGTTTTAATTGTTTCTCATTTCATTATTACTCTCTCTTCTCGATGTATAATTGTATATGTAAGGTTTTTGTTATATTAAGAGTTTAATTCATCATAATATATATTTTTTATTTTTATGTATAAAAAAATTAGGATTCTGCTATGGCTTTATAACTACTATTGTAATTTTAACTGTAATTACAGTCACATTGGTCACATTTATCCATATATAATTTTTTGCAATAACAAAAATTGCGATAAAGTTATAATCTCAACTGCAATTTAAAATCTTAGACATCCTCATGAGGTGAGATTACGTTCTTGTGACCTGCTGCTACTTACTGCTAGAAGTTGAAGATTTAGATCTTTCTCTCTTATCATCCATTGCATTTCATGATGATTTTTCATCCTCCCAATTTTTTTCTTTACCCACAGCATCGAATATTTTCTGACTGTGTGAAATTGGAAATTATTTTCTGCAAAGTGTTAATTGCTGAATAGCGTTGCCACGGAAGAATGAGATATCACCCATGCATTCTTCATATACGAATCTTGGCCATTCGTTGTTTCTTTGAAAATAATAGAGAATATATTGATTACTGAATAGTGGGTCCAGTGTATAAGATTGATTCATGGCAAAGTTCTATCAATGTTCTGTAAGTTTCTATGATATTTGTTTATTACTACTTTAATATTATTAACTATTAAATTTCAAATCAAAATTTGAGGAACAATATTCATCCAACAGCACAAAGTAATAATACCACAGGATTCTTCTTTACATGTACGTATATGCACTTAATTATTAGACATTGTTGCATGATTCAATTGTGTTTATTTACAATAAAAAAATTTAATAAATTAATTTATGTATCAAATAAAGATTGACCGAAAGCATAAACATATGGTACCTACACTACACAATAATTTCTCATGGACTTGCATATTGACTCTCAAAGAGTACATAGATATTTCTTTCATACAACTTCTTTTTAATTAGTAGAAGAAAATGGATTCTAGCTACTATGCATCCTATTGAGTTTTACACACTAATCAACTTTTTTTTATCATATTATATACAAAATATATATCAATTTTATTGATAATTAATTCTTTTAAATTATATTTTTTCTATCCACAAGAAATCCACATTTTACTTGAGAATTTTAATTAGTACAGTTTCAGTTAGACCAATTTCATATGTGTTGTTGGTAAACAATCAACCATATTGATTTACATCTTCCTGTAGATGTCAATTTTCTTTTCTGTTATTATATTCGGATACCCCATCTTCGTGATTCAAACCGAATCTCACATTGCACCGCATGTCTCTCTCACTTACCAACTCGTTTTCGATTATTATTTGCTTGCCTAGCCCAAAATTCCTTAGATTTCATTTACACCTAACTTCATACCTCAATTTAGATTTTCTAGTTCTTAATTTCTGTGAAAGCAGGTCCTTGTACCATTATCAATGTTTCACATGTTGCTGAAGAGGATTCTGATCTCAGAAAGATTGTTCTCATGGAGTGTTGGCAGTTCACTGCATGAACGTTGAACAAGGAAGGTTCATAGTATCGGTACTGTATAAATCAAACTAAACTTCAATTAACATAGAACAACTGTAAGTTGCTGCAATCACTTCTACAAAAAAACGGAGCTATATATTGCAAAACTAGTCTCTTAGAGGTTGGTAAAATTAATTTTACATAATTGAATGTGATTAAGATCTGTAATTAAATTAATCTGAATCACATATTTGTAAATAAGCCTTAAAGTGCAGTGAAAGTGAAAAATAAGGCGTGAAAGGGCTCCAATATCAATGAGAGACGTTGGAGATTGGTACTCTGTTGATGTTCCTTCACACGTTGGAACCGAGTCAGAATTGACCCTTCTTTACTGTATTTGATGCAAACTAACTTCTATAAAGGCTTCCATTTAAGAAAATGACCCAACAGTTGAAAAAATTCAGACAGCCAAATACTATAAAAATGGGGGATAGATTCTAATTTGGCTTATTAAAGTATACACGACAATAATATAAGTTTTAGTATGTCCACATCCATATTAAATTAAAATGATTTTATAGTAAATCATAAATTATCTTAAGATTGTTTACTTTTATATTTTGATTTCTAGTTAGTTGCATTGTAAAAATCTTTACATTAACCGTCTTTTTTTTAATTACATTAACCGTATATAGAAATTGAACTCTTCTAAAATTAAATCAATTCAATTTCCCCTACTATCTTAGGATAGGTTTTGTATTTCAATTTTTTCTAAATATCATATCATATAACATTATAACATCATGATAATACTTGCTTTGAACCAAATTATATATAAAAAAATTATCACATTTTCTGACCACTCATTTTTTAATTGAAAAAAATGAGTTATACAAAATTTTAATAAATTACCTAAAGTTTTATTGTTTTTTTGGTTCAAGGTGCGCCATATTTTTTTTTAAAACTGCTTTGACCCCATAATCACATTTCACAAGTTTTCTTTTTTTTAAAAAAAAAAAAAACTGACATTCCATTTTTTTAAGAAGACAAAGAAATTATATGGTCAAAATTCAAATATATAATAACTAATTGTTGAAAATGACTTTAAGTAACTGTACTAGTCCAAAATTCAAATTTATAACAATAGTTGTGATGGCGTTGGGAAAATTGATTATTCTTATAATAATGTCAGTTAAAATATAAAGATTAAAGACTCAAAAAATAGTCAAATATCACCTGCATTTATTTTAATTTTTCCACAGAGCAATATCACAAATAAACTTACTTATTGAATTAAAATATTTAATAAATTATATATTAGGTAAAGTAATTAACAAATACAAAATGACATAAAAACATTTAAATAATTTTTATATGAATTATTTTTTGTTTTGTAGAAAAAATATATTTCTAAATAATTAATTTTATATTTTTTTATTAATTTAAACTTTTAAAAATCTGAAATATTTATTTTAAATTAAATGAATAACATATTAATTAAAATAAATAATATTATATGAAAAAATAAAACCAGATATAGTATAACGATATATAGCAGTTAGGGTAATTTACCTTTATTCCTTTATTTATATATTTACTTTTCAATTGAAATAATCAATATTTTGATATTTTCTTAAATTTCGTTAACAATATGTATTGAATTACTAAATATTTAATTTAATCAAACAAGTTTATAAGCTATTTGAATAATGTAAAAGTTAATAATCACCTTGTGTGTTAATCAACTAGCAACACAAAGTTGTTCTAACCTTAGACTAGTGATGTTAAAATTAAAGTTTAGATATATGTTAAATATTAATACGAAAAAAAACATAAGGATATGAATAATTATAATATATATATATATATAAAGAAACTCCTAATTCTTAAGATTCAACTAGCTAGCCTTAACTTTAATAAATTAAACATGTTTACCTGCACACTTTTGTATAATTTTATGGATAAGTTTGAGTCACAAAATTGATTCGTGATTTTTTTTTTAAAACTGTTACTGCCAAACCAAATTGATTCAGAGGTAAAAATGAGGTGAATGGTTTCAAGTTACAAAGATTTGCTATTATGGGTATGGCATCCAAGCTGAGATATTAAATATGTGTTCGTTTATTAAAAATACATTAATGCAATTAAAAATTATTACATTAAATATTAATTTCAATATATTAACTATATGTACGTTAAAACTTTCACCTTTATTCAAACCTTGTAGCAAACTCAACTTAACATTTATCATTAACATCTTTATACCTATCTGAGGCACTTTAATTGGCACTTGGTTACATCAAAAAAAAAAAAAAAATAGTTGTAAAGTTTAATGGGAACAGTGAAGCAACGGTAACATTTGAGTTCAGTTTTTTGGAAGTTCCTTAAGGGGCAATGTGGGAATATTGAAAAGTTAACGGAACCCTTTGATATATATAACGTAAATAAATCAAAAGCAGACATAGAAAGATAGCAACTGATAACAAAGTTGAAGAAGAAAAGGCCTTAGTGCTCAGTGCTAGAGAACTTTTTTTTGTTTTCTTCTTTTTTTCTTTTTTCATCTCTTACTTCCATGATTTGTTGTGGGCTTCTCAACATCATACATTGACTCTATCAGTTTCATTCCTGAATCAATTAGTTTCTTCACTTTCACTTTCTAACTGGGAGGATCAAAGTGTGTGTCTTTGTCCTCTTGGTGTTGTTTCTTCTTCTTCTTCAAGTGTGCTTCATAAAGCAGTAGGATTTGGAAGCAACAAAAGAGTTGCAAAGTGGGTAGTGATCATGGCAGCTGTAAAGCCTGAGGAGATAAGCCACCCACCAATGGACCAACTTCAAGGCTTAGAGTATTGTATAGATTCAAACCCATCTTGGGGTATGCAACTGTGCATTACAAGCTTCAATCTTTTCTCAAACTGCATTGTTTGTGCTTTGTTTCCTAGGTATTTATTTTTCACTGTGAGTGATATATATACGTTAAACTGTTAACAGCTGAGACAATAGCTTTGGGTTTCCAGCATTACATTTTGGCCTTGGGAACTGCAGTGATGATCCCTTCATTTCTGGTGCCTGTGATGGGTGGAAGTGATGTAAGCTATTTCTATGTTCAAGTCAAGTCCTTTTAAGGTTTAACTAGTACTTCAGTTTTATTGTTTGTGATTGATACTGATGAAATTCTTTTGATGTATTATTGGCAAATCTATATACCAAGGAAAACTCTTGAAGTTTTGATTGATTGTTTTTGTTTTATGTATTTGATTTTGTCTCATACTGAGATTAAGTTGGTGGATCCCACCGAAATGAAGTTTTGGTGGCCCTTGAAATGAAATGGCAAATATACATAGAGGGAGAATTGACATTCATATATTGACTTGGTTTGTTCAGGATGATAAAGTGAGGGTGGTACAAACCCTCCTTTTTGTTGAAGGAATTAATACACTTTTGCAGACTCTCTTTGGAACGAGATTACCAACGGTGGTAGGAGGATCGTATGCGTTCATGGTCCCCGTTATATCTATAATTCGTGATCCTTCTTTTGCAACGATAGAGGACCCACATTTGGTCAGTGCATTTTCCGTAATCTCTCTTTCACGTTTTGTCCTGAATTCAATTGTTATGTTAAAGGTTCATATTAATATTACCACCTATGAATGATGTAAGCATATGAACATTTAATCTTATTCAATATGAACATTTATGGTCCTAACTATAAAAAAAAACATTTACAGAGGAGGATCATATGGTCCTAACTATAAATGATGTAAGCATTTATGGTCCTAACCGTAAATTTTTTTTTATAGAGGAGCGATATACTATACTGTATGCATATTAGTACCATATTTATTGTTAAGCATGTTGGCAGGGTGTGGGCTCTACACCTGTTGGTGAAATTTGTCTTCTTTTACTAGCCATTTATTACCGGAAAAAATAACTTGGGACAAAGTTTAGAATAATAATGTGCATGATAAAGTGTACTAAATTATCTTGAATTTGTCATCTCCATTGCTTAAACTAATGCCCTTCCATTCTTCTCCAGAGATTTCTTAGCACAATGAGAGCAGTCCAAGGAGCTCTAATAGTAGCTTCAAGCATACAAATAATTTTGGGATTTAGTCAAATATGGGCTATTTGTTCTAGGTGAGTTTTATTTTATGTAAAATGCAATGTATACTTTAGCATGAAACTTGAATACCGCATTTAATATATATGTAATAATTAATGTCCTTTTCCTTTATATTCAGATTTTTCAGCCCACTTGGAATGGTTCCAGTAATTGCCTTAGTTGGTTTTGGATTATTTGACAGAGGCTTCCTTGTGGTATTACACTAAACCACATGTTGCTAGTACTATTTGTCAGGATATCTTAATTGTGAAATTTAATAGTAATATTTTTCTTGGCTCATATTGTTTAACATATTACTCTGTCCTTTTACAGGTGGGGACTTGCGTTGAAATTGGAATTCCCATGCTAATCCTGTTTATAGCCTTCTCTCAGGTACAAATTAGACGTAACTGTAGTTATCTCACACATTAAAAAATGGTGGTGACATGTTTAAAGATAACAAGTTGAAAATAGTCTTTGAAATTGTCTTACCTTTTTTAAATTTGTTTCACCAGATTAGGTTTGAACTAATAAGCTTAATATGTCAAATACCAAAAGCCTTGTCACTAACCTATCCTAATTGTGTTGTGTGCAGTACTTGAAAAATTTTCAGATAAGACAAGTACCTATACTAGAGAGATTTGCTCTACTCATATCAACAACAGTGATATGGGCATATGCACATTTGTTAACAGCAAGTGGAGCATACAAGCACCGACCGGACTTAACCCAACATAGTTGCAGGACAGACAGGGCAAACCTCATTTCTTCTGCTCCATGGTTGGTACTACCAAGAGATTCTTTGTAGTTGAATATTTGTAAAACACACACATACTTTTACTGTTAAAAAATAATTACCTACATGAATAAAGCAAAGAATATGTTTGATTTAGTTATTGACTCTTGAACATGTTTGTGGCAGGATAAAGATTCCATACCCTCTTGAGTGGGGTGCTCCTACATTTGATGCTGGCCATGCTTTTGGAATGATGGCTGCTGTGTTAGTCTCATTAGTTGAGGTATTGACACGTGCATAAAAATTTTTACATTATCAACTAATAAAAAAAATTATGGTAGGTGTGATTCCTAAAGTAGTAGTAGTTTTTATAGAAGTCCATAAATGTGTCATACATGATAATTTCTGATCGAATAATAGTATAAAATCGTTTTAAACTAACAGCATGAACATAGACTATTTACTCAAATAAAGAATCACTTTTTTTCAGTCAACCGGGGCATACAAAGCTGCATCACGTCTTGCAAGTGCCACACCACCTCCTGCTCACGTGCTGAGCCGTGGTATCGGTTGGCAGGGAATTGGAATCTTGCTGAATGGCCTTTTCGGAACACTCACTGGTTCTACTGTTTCTGTGTGAGTGTTATTATTCTTCATGAAGTGAACTCATGCTTTTCTTCACTTTTATGGGGCACATATTGACTCTTTTATGACTAAGACAGAGAGAATGTGGGGCTTCTAGGAAGCAATCGTATTGGTAGTAGAAGGGTCATTCAAGTTTCAGCTGGCTTTATGATATTCTTCTCAATGTTAGGTGAGCGGACTAACATAAGTGTGTAAATTAATTCCAATTATTTTCATAGTTTTACTTAAAGTTCATAATTTGCTTCTTTCTTCAGGAAAATTTGGAGCTCTATTTGCATCAATACCATTCCCCATGTTTGCTGCTGTGTATTGTGTTTTGTTTGGTATTGTGGGTGAGTACCACCAACTAAACTAACTAACTAACTAACTAAGCCTTTTTATTATATATACTATTTGATTCCTTCTTCTGCCTTGTTATGACAATTGCTAATTTTGTTTTTGCAGCTTCTGTGGGGCTGTCATTTTTACAGTTCACTAACATGAACTCAATGAGGAACCTCTTTATTTGTGGCGTTTCCCTCTTCTTAGGTTTGTCCATTCCTGAGTATTTCAGAGAATACACTATCAGGGCCTTTCATGGCCCTGCTCATACTAATGCTGGATGGGTGAGTTCATTGTTTTAAACTTTTATCTCTCACATAGTTAACATGAATATTTAAGGACAAAACTTAGATGTAGTTTCAATATATAACATAAATACAACTTTTGAGTCCTATTTTATCCGACGGCAATTTTGATTTTCTTATTTTAAAATAAAGATATTTAATTTTTTCTTTTTAAAAAATCCATAATTTTTGTACAATCCTCGATTTGTCCAAGCCTTAGTTTGTTATAAGTCAGCAACATATCCTGATTAGAGAATGGTATCAACAATGTTACGAGTTGCATCTAAATTTTGTCTTGTGTTTAACTCTTAAACTAATTTTTAGGACCTTGACATACATTAGCCTTCATTGTTTTTTCATGGACATTATAATAATGAAATTAAGTTTCTGTCCTTTGGTTTTGCAGTTCAATGATTTCCTTAATACCATATTCTTTTCTTCCCCAACGGTTGCATTGATTGTTGCTGTGTTTTTGGACAACACTCTTGACTACAAGGATAGTGCCAAAGATAGGGGAATGCCATGGTGGGCAAAGTTTAGAACATTTAAAGGAGATAGCCGAAATGAAGAATTCTACACCCTCCCTTTCAACCTCAACCGCTTCTTCCCTCCATCCTAAGTCTGAAGTGGAAAACCATCATTTCCAAATAAGCTAGAAAAATGTTCTAAACTTATTTGTTAATGTATGTATTTGCAGGAAAATGTTCATTTATTTGTCGTATATTTTATATAGTTGAATTGGGTTAATTTCAATTTTTCATATAATACAAGATAAACTTATTTGTTCATTAATTTTTTTTACATATTTTTCAATTTTTTGAAATTCATTTGCCTATAATCATTTTATAGTGGCTTTTTTAATCGGTATTTTTTTTAGATTCTATTTCCGTTCTTTTCATTTTTTTCACTTTGCATGAAATTGGCAAATTTTATGTGGACCAACATGTTACCTTCCTTTCAAGGCAAGATGGGAGTTATCTATGAGACTTTGCCTTCGCTTAAGGTTTAGTCGAATACACGATTTTATTTTGCAATGCTCTTCAACTGGTTAAATTTTGTTGACCAAAACAAAACATTGATTTAATCCTACAATTTGAACGATTCTTTTTCACATTGAAAATTATACTTACAAATTGAGCGGTGGTCCAAATTTACTAATTTTTTTAAAGGAAAAAAAATTACTTTCATCTCTTAAATTAGTCCAAATTAATCTAAAGGGTTGACAGAGCAGTGTAAGATCTCGCTATGTTCACATGAGTGAGAATGATCTATTTAATCGGAGAATCTGTGTGGGCCAACGACACCATACATAAAATTAGTCTGTAACTTAATAGGTTGGAGGACACTCATGATCTCTAGGACAAAATAAATTGGTCCAAATTTGTTAAACAATAAGATTCCTAATTAAAAAAAAAATAACTCATCTTTATCCCTTATCTTTTTTTCTTCTTTTAGTTTGATTCCTTAGTTTTTGTGTTGTTTAATTGAATTGGGTTAGGTTGAGTAAGATATTTCAGTTAGTTTCTAACTTTTTTTATTAGCTGAAAACTCATTTGGTTATTTGATGAGTAAGGTTTTTTTAGTAGTTTCTATATATCTTATAACGTTTTTTAAAATGCTATTTGAAGAAACATTTGTTAAAGCGTTAGTTTTTAACTTTTTATATTTTTTCACTTTTATTCTTAATATTTTTATTCATTTTTCTTGTTCTTTTTTAAATAAATCATGATTTTATTATTTTTATGTCTTTTTACATTTTTTAGCTATTTCATCAGTTAATTTTATCGAAACTTTTAATTTAATAAATCAATTTTTCAGCTTGTAACCTACAGCTAACTTTTCCGCTAGTTTTATCAAAGATAGCCAATCCAAATTAATAATAATAGTGATGATGATGATAATAGTAATCTATAACTATTATAATAACAATTATCTCATTTGGTGCACATATTTATTATTTTTAATTTACTCTCAATTGTTTTTTCATTACTACCTATCCGGAAGAAAAAAAGAGAAAATGTTATCAATCCCAAAACCTAGACACATATTTAACTGTCTCATTATTTGCCAATAATAATAATAATAATAAATTAGTAAACACTTAATGTTATAATTTTAATAAAAGAAATAATTTGTATTCGATGACTATTACTTTCAAGACAACATTAGTTACTAAAGGTTAAATAATATATATAGTGAAAAGAGATTCATTTATTCTATCTTTATCATTTATTTTCTCAAAATTTAATGATTATAATAAGTAATTAATTTTAATTGTTAGATCTAAAAAAATAAATATTAAAAATAAAGAATAACTTTAAATAAGTTATTCTTAAAATAAATGAATCTGAATATTATATATATATATATATATATATATATATATATATATATATATATATAATAGTCTTGATAAAATATTTGAAGTGATGGAACATTCTCATATTAAAATGACCTATACTTACAATTTTAAGAATTAAAGATTTACCAAATAAGAAAGATGAAAATAAGGAATGCAAGGGATATAGGTTTTTTCTCTTTTTCTATGTAACAGTATAAAAGGAGTACGTCAAATTACACTGTCTTAATTTTTGTTTTACCTTTTCGGTGAGAAGACTTAAATCTATTTTTCTTTCTACATTTAAAGTCTGAATCTCACTTATTTATTTGACATGGGCTTTTTTAAAGAATTTACCCAACTTTTTTCTGGAAAAAAATCCAACTTGAGAGTTTATTCAAAAAACATTTTTTTGTCATAAAATCATTTTGTAAAAACAAGAATAAAACATAAGAAAGAGCTTCTTCTTAAATTGTGTTTCACAACTTAAAAGAATATCTGTTGCAGATATTTTTGTAAAATTGAAAAGCAGTTAGATACTTCGTTCATCACGGCGGTGGACAGGTACATTACCACCAGTAGCTATAAAGGCCAAGTCTTCAAAATCTCATCTTTTTCTCCACTTTTTTATCCAATCCCATCCCATTAACGTCCTCTTACCTCATGTCAGATCACAACCACGAGGTGCGTGCGTTTCCCCTTTATTTCTGGAATCTTATTGAATTGGTTTATTGTTTCGGTGCTCAGAATGACAGAAACTTGAGTCACACCTGAAGAAAAAGAGCTTCTAATTTTGGTTATTTGAGATATGATAAAGCTACCAAGAGTTATATTAGTTTTGAACTTTTTGTTTATCCATAATTCTTCTTCTTTTATCCTTTTCCCCTCCTCGTGGCTAAGCTAAGGCACTATTAGGGTTCTTTTATGTAGAAAATTTGGTCCTTGAGCTTAAAAGAGAAGACCACTTTAGCTCAGTTTCATCTTGATCCGTTTTTCTTTTAATAAAAGATTGAAATTTAGTTATTTATTTGTGGCCTGGAGAGAAGTTCTGAACTGGGTGTGTAATGATAAAGACTTGTCATGATTTGGTCTTGATTTTTGTTATGATCTTTTGTTTGTTATTTACTAGATTCTGATTGATTTCCATATTGCCCTTTTACTTTAGTTTCTGGTTAATTTATCAACATTCAATGTTGTTTTACTTTGCTGCTGGCTGTTACGTTGTTTAAGTAACATAATAGGTTGTGTTTTCCCTCTTTCTTTCAACAATTGTTGGAAGTTTGTCCTAGGAGCTTAGTGATGTTATGTTTCTTGTCTTCAACCTGTTTCATCTGCTTGTTTCCATAATTTCTGTAATCTTATACCGTCCTTATGCTGTCGACCTACCTTTTTCTTTCTTTATGCAACATCTTCTGTGGAGATTAGATTTTGAATAACTGAATTGCAATATGATCTGGTTAGCACTCTGTATCCTGCTGGTCAGTCTCTTTACTGACGAGTGTGTTACTGTGTTTTTTATGGCTATATTTTTCCAACTTTACCTTTCCTGAGACATCAAATGATTTTGAAATGATATGCAAAACATTTGAAATTGTAGTATTCCTTATATCTTGTTAATAATTGTGGCAACTTGACAGATATCCACTTCCGCTGATGATGGTAATGATTCTCTGAATGGTCACATCATATCTACTACAGTTGGAGGAAAAAATGGGAAGCCCAAACAGGTATTTTTTTGTGAAACCCATTTTTCCTGTAAACAGCTATTAAGATTTTTTTTTTCAGATACTGAGTTTGTTAAAAATGTAACTTGGATTTTTAAATGTTATGGGATTTAGTTAGAGAGAGGATTTCACCTATGATCCATGCTAAATCTTTGAATATTTTTTTTTTTTTTTGATCAGCAAATCTTTGAATATTTAACGTTTATGTTGATGATTCTTTTAGACTAAAAGTTATATAGCAGAACGCATTGTGGGGACTGGGTCATTTGGAATTGTCTTCCTGGTAAGCCAATATTTATATTCATAGCTGTTACCATCTCCCTATATTTTGACACATGCTGATAATTTTTCATCTTAGGCTAAATGCTTGGAAACTGGCGAGCCAGTGGCCATTAAGAAGGTTTTACAGGACAAAAGATATAAAAATCGTGAGCTACAGTTAATGCGCTTGATGGACCATCCAAATGTGATCTCTCTGAAGCATCGTTTCTTTTCCACTACAAGTGCAGATGAACTTTTTCTTAATTTGGTGATGGAATATGTTCCAGAGTCTATGTATCGAGTCTCAAAGTTCTATAGTAATACTAATCAGAGCATGCCACTTATCTATGTAAAACTTTACATGCACCAGGTATGCCTCAAATTTTTTGGTGATTGAGAAGGTTCTGTTTTTATCTTTTCACATTCTGATACGGGCCTGTGGTGCACATATAGATTTTCAGTGGGCTGGCTTATATCCACACTGTTCCTGGAGTTTGCCACAGAGATTTGAAGCCTCAAAATATACTGGTTTGCTTATATGTGCTTGCTGAATGGAAATTATTATTAGGACTTTCTTTCTGAATAGTAGGAACTATTTCCTGCTCTGATGTCATTTTGTGTATTCTCTAGGTTGACCCTCTTACACACCAGGTTAAGATATGTGATTTTGGGAGTGCAAAAGTGCTGGTATGTTGATTTCATTCTCAGTACACACACACACACACACTTTTTTTTGTGTGCATCATCATATGTGTGTGTCTGTGTGTTTCAACATTTTATCTTGTCACATTGTAATTTTTTTATATGGTTTTGTTTTGGTAGACCAGGCAGTTTTGGTTTTTGATATTGCTTTGTTTAGGGCCTTTTGGGTAACCCATCCATTGTTGTGTGTTTTGTAGGTTTCTGTATGATTGATATACATTAAAATTATGTGTTTATAAGGTTTTGCATTGTGACTCCTATTACAATATCCAGGATCATATTTTTCCATGTTTTTCCAACCGATATTTCTTGTTTACTTGGGATTTTTGTGTGATCAGGTCAAAGGAAAAGCTAATATATCACACATATGTTCACTTTTCTATCGGGCACCGGAACTTATGTTTGGTGCCACTGAGTATACTACTTCAATTGATATTTGGTCAGCTGGCTGTGTCCTTGCTGAGCTGCTTTTGGGCCAGGTTTATGTCATTGCTTTTCTTTTATTGTTAGAATGGTGCAAATAGTCTCATTTTCAATAATTATTTAGTTATTTACTGCCTACATGCTATCTGACACACAAATGGAATTTTTGAAGCCCTTATTTCCTGGCGAAAATGCAGTGGACCAGCTTGTAGAGATTATCAAGGTGCAATTGCTGTTACCACATGTTAGGTTTCTAAGGTCATATCACTCTTTTCATAAGAAATCAACTCAATAAAATCTGTATTTCAGGTTCTTGGCACACCCGCTCAGGAGGAAGTTTCCTGTACGAATCCAAACTACAATGATTTCAAGTTTCCACAGGTCAGAGCGCATCCATGGCTCAAGGGTTGCAATTTTTTTTCTCTCTTCTGCCACTTCTGTTTTTCAGATTATCAAAGTTGAGTGTACAAAAGAATCCCAGACATTCTAAACCTTAAAAATTTTGTGTGTAGATATTCCATGAAAAAATGCCTCCAGAAGCAATAGATCTTGCTTCCCGGCTTCTGCAGTATTCCCCAAGTCTTCGATGTACTGCGGTGAGTGCGATTGCTGCAATTTTGATTTATTTGTCTGTGTGGAACTCATTTAGTCTTTCTTCAACGTGGCCAGTATATTTCTTCTGAATGTTATCGGTTACAGACTGTTACATATATTAACTAGCATAGCAGCTTGAGGAGGATTTTCTTTGTTATGCAGCTAGAAGCATGTGCTCACCCATTCTTTGATGAACTCCGTGAACCCAATGCTCACTTGCCAGATGGTCGTCCATTTCCCCCTCTATTCAACTTAAAACAAGAGGTGAGTGTGGCTGCATCGTCTTCTTAGCTATGAATGAAGGTTACAAAAATCTAAATGCCCTACAATACAATTTTATGAACAAGATTCTTGATAGACAGCTTCATTATGAATATATCCATGATCTGATATTCACTAAGTACCTTGTTTAGGGTCTATTACATGTTTATGTTCTATGTTTACAGTTATCTGGAGCATCTCCAGAACTTATTGATAAGTTGATACCTGACCATGTGAAGCGGCAGATAGGGCTACAACATGCCCATTTGGCTGGATTTCTGGAACATGATGTTAAGCTCGGCAAATTGTAGTCTAATGGAGATGAGTTAAAAGAGGGGTACCATCTTATTGTCTAAATTACAAGTCATTATACCATGGCAGTGTAATTCTGTGCTTGACTAGGACCAAGACTTGGGTTCTGGATTGCTGCAGTTGATCCATCACTCCAGCAAGCATCTATATAGCTTGGGTACTACAAAATTAAAGCCATAGACATACTGGGTATGTACTCGTAACTGGGTACATACCTGTACCTAGTACATGTTGGGTATCCATGGGTGCATACCATACTTATTTTTCAAAAATAAATTAAGTACTGAATATGGGTACACCTTGGTACTCTTTGGGTATGTACGTCCTGTATTTATGGTGGATCATGTATGGTGCTACAATTCCCAAACATCTTCTATCCATTCCATGAAAAGGAAATAGGCTCAACCCTAAGAGTGTGATTTGCTTTTTATACTTACAAATCCTTCGTCTCCTCTCAGGAATTAAGAATTATAATGAAGATGGAAGCAAAAATGTAAGAAGGGCTCGATGTTCTTGAAGTTGTTACTTTTTCTGTCTTGATGAAACCAGGTTTAGAGGTTGCTCTATGAACAAAAAAATAATAAGTTTAACATTGTTAAAGTGAGATATTCATAGTTACGTTTAAGTTTTATCATGTTGATTGTTGAACAATATAATCCTATTACGAGTTGTCTCATTGAACATTTTATTCTCCTTTTATGTTATATATTATACTCTCTTCTTTTTTTGTCTTGATCTTGTTTATATAAATTTGTTCCTATACATGTATATTTGTAAAAATTTAAATCAACGTATATGTGGAAGGAGGGTCCCCCAATAGAGGATAAATCTTAATGATGGAGAGTGTTGCTTTTTGGGTTAATTTGGCTTCCTCATGACAAATATGAAATATTTGTGAAATGTAATGTTGTCTGTTTTATCTTCAGACATTTGTCCCCACTGAGTCTATTATATAAAATTAATTATAAGATATTTTTTAAAAATTTGTTTGTTTATTTTTATAAAATTATTTTTAATTTTTAGACGTAATAATTATTATTTTAATATATTCTTGTTTAATTATTTTTTTTCAAATATTAATAAAAAATAATTAAATGAATAGAGGGATAAAAAAAGTTAATTTGGAATGAGATAATTGATATATTTAATGTGATTAATTATATATTTTTTTTAAAGAACGAGAATTAGTTATAAAAGTCTTAAGATAAAATATTTTTTTGTTTTTGATTATAAGATCTTATTTAAACATTTATTTATCTTTTTTATAAGATTTTTTTTCTAATTTTTAATTGTATTAATTATTATTATTTTATATATTTTTATTTAATTATTTTTTCAAAATATTAATAAAAAATAATTAAGTGAACTAAAAATGAGAAAAAAATAATTTTAAAATGATAATATAAATAATTAATGCATTTAATACAATTAAGTAAATTAACTAATTTTTTAAATGATATAAATTAGTTAAAAGAATCACATAAGTATAGGAATGGAGAGACTAATACGTTCAGCCTTTCATTCTATTTTACGAATTTTTAATTTTCATGTTACATTGGGGATTTATGCGTAGATTTGTCCTTTTGAGCGTGTCAGTGCACTATTGCTTTTGAACTTTTGAGCTTGTGGACTTGATTAACCAGAGTATGTTGTCGGTGATAAATACTATCATCTTAGGTACACATGCCATCCAATAATTGATTGATCTTCTTCAATCAAATATTAGAACTCTGAATATCCTTAGTTATGAAGATTTGTTAGATTATGAGTCGATTATTATTTACTAATTATTTTAGAAAAACAAGTAGCAAGTTAATTCTACTCTAGGCGTCAGGAATTTTCTCTCTCACATGCGGATGTTTGCAATGGTCCGTGCTATTAGTTATGTATTTTTGGTTTATATTTTTATTTTATGTTTTTATTTTCTGAAGATTGTTTTTATTTTTAAAAGATTAAAATTCTGAAAATATATTTATTTAACTTCTTATTTTTTATTTTTAGAAAATAAAAACATTAAAAATTTATTACATCCTTTGTCTATTGCATTTTTATTCTACTAAAAGATTTAAAATTGAAGTTTATTGTTTCTGCTTTGTTTTGAGAAAATATTTTTACTGAAATATTTAATTAAACACATTTTCATAATTATTTTTTATTTTCAATAAAAATAAAAACAAAAAACACCCAAACTAAACACTTTTTTTAAGTTTTCAAATAATGTAGATCTAGATGCTTTGCACAGGACATGATGATACAAAATTTAAAAAAAAAAACGAAAATCTAGCTGAGCTATATAATGGTAGAAAGGAATTAGCATTTTACGGTATTACCCCTTCGCAAATCACAAGCATTTTGTTGGATCAATGAGGTCTTATTTTCTAATATTACAATTTACAGCTTCAATTTTTTTTTCTAGTGTTTTCCTGCGTCCTATTTTGTTTTTGTGGTCAGCCTCCTATTTTTTTTTCTCAGTTTGCTAACTGCTAAGAACAAATATTGTGCGGCCCCATGTTTTTTGTCTTCTATCCCAATGGAACTGTAAGGTCGGTCTCTTTTATGCGCAGATTATATAGTAGCCTTTTTCTTTGTTGAGTAAGAAGAAATTTAGCGGGTTATGAAAAAAAAAATATATATATATATATATATAATTCTAGCAATTTCTTTAGGTTGTTTCAATATTTTTTTCTTGTAGAGTCAATCCTTGAAAGATTATACATTATTCAGTCATAAAGGAAGATAGTCTATTTTTATTTAAATATGATAGGTCCCAAGGTCACCACCTTAGGCCATGCGGAAATGATTTATGAGGTTTATTAAGGACTTCTTAGTATGTTGAAGGTTCAAGTCCTCCTTCTAACGTCAATTGTTCGAAAAGATCCAAACATAATGGACGGAGCAAATGACTCTGGCATGGTAGTGGCGATTTTTTATGAAGGGGCAAATTAAAAAATCATGCATCAGGTTACATGTGTTTAGCGTGGCTAGCAAGAGCATCAGCTACAAAGTTAGCCTCTCTAAACATGTGCTGTCAAATTACTTAAGTAGAGGAAGAAATAAAACCCCACATACTCTCAACAACATGAACTCTGTGGGATTGGCCTTCTCAACACCTTTCAACAGGAGGTTAATGAACCATGTGAGTTATGTGTCAGGCCTAATATACCTCCAGAACATGTTTGGATGTGAACACTTTTTAAAATATTTTTTAATTTACCTTGAGGAAACTTATGACATTAGTTGTAGTGTAATAATATAATTATTAAATAAATATTCAATTAGACTATTTATATAAACGTAGTTTCCTTTTTGATGAATGAGGAATCAAAAATGTAAATTACTTGCATGACCTAATGACCACGTATATGTAAATACAGGGTACTTTCTTCTATATTTGAATAATGAGCAGCATGCCATGTATTCTTGACAAAAAAAGATGCTTTCCTCTACTATGAACTTCTGCCTTAATATGTATGTTTCATTAAGTCAACGAATGATTTCGGTTCCCCAATTCAATTCCACAGAAAATTAAATGAAATTCCGTTATCTGAAGATGGTTGTCAATTTAAGACTAATGCATAGTTCGAATATGGGGTTGGTGGTTGTGATTTGTGAGCATTCATAATTTCATATCAACTTGCAAAGGCCACTGCCAGCACCTGGTTTCAACTTTCAAATCTCAATCAAGCCAATAGCTGCACACGAAAAAGACATATCCACTCTTATCAACATGTACGTAGGTCCCATTTTGCCGCAAAGTAACTGCGAGTTTCATACATCTAGGTAGATACTGTATTCACTAAAGTACACATCAATTAAAAATTCAAAACTATTAAAATAATTTTAAGAAAGACTTTATCATTTCTTAGTTATTATTTTTAAATATTTTTTAATAAATTATACTCAATAGTACGTATACTATTTATCCCGTTTATTGGAGCACCATGATTTAAAACAAACTAAATTAAGGAGAAAATGATTATGATTACTAGATTTCCCCCTGTGCCTTTTTGACTAAGAGGACTGCACTAATAACAACAACTCCTAATTTTTTTTAAGAAAATAATTATTCGCAAGTATAAGTAGGTCCTCTTGTGTATAGTATATATAAGTATAAATACTGGCAATTTTTTGCACAAGATTCTCTATTTTGGCAAAGTGGTTAAGGCATTTTTGTTAAAATAGAGATACTTAATTTTGTTCGTTTGCTCAGGAACGGATTTCTTGAAACTAACTTGATTCTTGGCTTCTGCTAATATGCATTTGTTAATGCAAATACCAGTTTATCAAAACCATGTGAGCAAGAAATAGCAAGCTAAAGCCTAAAGGGGGATATGTTCTTTAATTTGTTATTTTCTACCCTTAATACATGGTTTATGTTCCTTTTTAATATTCAAATCATAGTAATCATAACTGACAATTTTTCATGTGATAGTAGAAAAAATATGGTTGCTTCTTAAAAAATTAGTATTTCATCAACTAATTATACGATGAACACCAATTTAATCATTCTTCTACTTTATTAATTGACTAAATAATGTTGTCAGATATCACATGGTTTCGGTGCTCTAGAACTGTTTTTTTTTTTTTTTTTAATACGAAACACACTTCCGGTTTGTTAATAAAAGTGTACTCCTGTATACCAAAACAAAAAGTACTCCTTCTTTAAAAAAAATAAAATAAAAGAGTATTCCTATATATTATCTTTTGATTGTTCCAACTAATATGGTAAAATATTATCGAGAATTGAGCAAATCAATTAATAGTAGACTTTAATTATCTCTTTGTGTAATTCCATTTTGTTTGTCTTAATAGATTTAGGTAAAATATATTTTTTCCTGCTAATGAAAATATTTGAAATTTATTCTTCCAAAAGTTTTAGTATATTTTTCATTTTTATAAAATTAAAATATGTTTATTATTTGTCAATAAAATTGGGACATGTGAAATTATATGCAAAGATTTATTACATTAATTATACGTACAAAATGTAAACAAATGTCACACTTATACGTATAACCATATAAAAAGTAATCATTATTAATTCCGATTTATCTAAACATAAAAATAAAAAATGATATATTTTAATTTTGTGAGAATAAAAAATATACTGAAATTTGTTGGGGACAAATTTCAAATATTTTCATATTTAAGATATTTTAATTAGTTAAAAAAACTTGTTTAATTGTTTAATAAACAAGTTTTTTTCAGTAATTTCAAACATTTTAAATGTTATTTGAAATAATATTTTTTTAAATATAAACTTCTACCTTCTAATTTTTTTATATTTTTTTTCATTTTTATCCTGTATATCTATTTTCTTAATTTTATTTTTTAAATAAATCATGATTTTTATGTGATTTTCACTTTTTTAGTTATTTCAATAATTAATTTTATCGATTATTTATAATTTAATAAATTTAATTTTCAGCTTTTAGTTTTCAATGGTTAGTTAACTTTTCATTTTTTAATTAATTTTTTAGTTAAATTTGTCAAACATAAACTAATAAAAACACTAATTAATAAAACTGTATTATAAAAATGCAAAAATTCACTTTTAACTCTAAAAAAGCTTTCAAATAAAGAGTAGCTTGCTTTTATTTTTTTATCCTATCCACACCAAGAAAATCGTACATTTTATGAATGTATTCAATATAAAACTATTCAATATAAAACTAAACATTAGATAATAATTACTCATGTATAAGTATTATAATATTCTAAAATGTAAATATATATTCACAGTGATTGATCCATATATTTTTTTTTATTCGACCAAAGAAATATTCTATAATATTTTCACTGACAAAAAATATTATAAATTTTTTAAAAATACATAATTTTATGAAAAAAAATCATAATACTTAAAGCTTATACAAATTAAAAAGGATAAATGAGTAAAATTAATGCAAAATTATTTTCTCTTTTAATTTTTTTTCATTCTTTTATTTAAAAAATTATCTTATTGGAGCAATATGTGAATACCTATTTTTTATGGAAGAAAAAAATGATTATTTAAAATATTAAAGTAAAAAATTTACTTTAATTGTCTCCATAATTACCCATGTGCATCCATCCATGCATATATTTCATTAAAAAAAATAAACATGCAATTTCTTTTACTTTTAGAGTGTTTAATTAGGTACAGTAGCATGTTATATACGATCACATTTTTATTGTGAAAACGCAAAATGAGGAATCTTTAAACGCACTTAATACAAGATATTTTAAGCACTCCTTGCATCCCTTCAGTTTAAACTGATATTTTTTTAGGTAACTGCCATTAAATTATAATTAATGTTATAAATTGATAAATAAATTCTTTTGATTTCTTTAGTAATTATCCTTTCGTTCAATTTTGTTTACGTTAGTTTTCATAGTTAATTTTATCATAAAATTTATTTATTACCCATAATAATGATAATAATAATAATAGTAATAATAGTAATGTTTTTCCTCAAAATAATAATAATAATGTATTGGCATGGATTTGGAAATGTAATTATGCAGAAAGCATGCTACTTTGTAATTGCACTTGGCACATCTTGTGCTTAAGTGTTTTTTAATAAAAATATTGGCCTTTTGCTGTTAAAAAACAAATAATAATAATAATAAGTATTACTCTCATAATTTGCTAAATTTATGAGTGAGCTAATGCATGTCGTAAAAGTAAAAGGGTTTAAGGAAAAAGCATGGAATAAAGACAAAAACCTCAATTTCTTATCCTTTGCTTTACACACTAATCCATTCCATCAAATGATTCAAATGCACTCAATCTCTTTTTTCAATTTTCATACCATTTTCCCAGTTACTTTCCTTACCTAACCCTGCTACTCCTTTTCATACATATAAATAGTCACAATTTTCCAGAGGCAAAACCCAGAGCTTTAAGGCGCTGTGCTTAGATTCAAACATGCCCAGTTTCATTTTTTTATTCTAAAATCTAACGTTTGAGGTAAATCCTCCTCTCTGTGTCCGATTCGGGTGAAACATCCTATTGGTGGTAATCCAAGTTTCATTTTTTTTTACCTTTTTTGTTTTGCGTGTGTTTATGTTTTTGTAACAATATCTGAAGGTTATGTCTCAAAACATGAAAAGGGGTTGTTGAGAGATATGTATTTTCCGCCTTTTATTTGGTCACATTGTTCATCCTCTGTAAATAACAGAAGGTTTTATTTATTTATTTTTTTGCTTTTTTTTTTGTGTTTATCACTGTGGGAGGTATGTGTTATGTATTGTCAGGAGTTTCTTTTCCAAATTTCTTTTCAGGTTTTGAAATATTGATTGGAAGAATTTATATAGGGATTATGGACCAAGCAATAAGCAAAGGCAGTGGTGAGATTTTGAATCATGTTGATGAAAGGGTGGATGAGGATTTGAACCAATTGGTTGAAGGAAAAGCAATTGATGCAGGAGCTGGACATAGCTTGGGTGAAGGAGTTAGTGTAAGTGGAGAAGATGGGACTTCAGAAGAGATGTGCAATGATCTTAGATTGAAGAAAGAGCTAAAGGAGGGACCTCAAGAAGTTAATGATCAGAACATGGGTGACCCACAAGAAATTAATGATACATTGCATGGGGTTGATCAAGGAACTAGTTATAGTTCAAGAGATTTGGTTAGTGGGGAAGTACCTGAGACTTGTGTTGTTATAGATCCTTTTACTCAGATTGAGTGTGTCAATGGAGATAATAGGAAATTGGAAGCAAAACCTAAGGAATCAGGGTTGAACAAGGTGTCCATGAAAGTGACAAAAGGGGTGTCTGAGACTGATAAAAATTCATGTGTGATTGATATAAACCGTGGCAGCTGTGATGGCTTTAGCGAGAATTTGGAAGGTGAAATGATTTGTAGGATTTGCCATCTGGCCTCTGGGCAACGATTGGAAGCAGCAGATGTTGGCACTGCAAGTAGTGCTACTACTAATACAGATTTGATTCAGCTCGGTTGTGCATGTAAAGATGAGCTAGGGATTGTGCATAGTCATTGTGCTGAGGCATGGTTCAAGCTTAAAGGAAACAGGTAACTGTTGCTTTTGCTAATACATTTTTATTTCTAGTATGTAGATCAACATTTTGTTTTTGTTTTTCTTGAAGTTTTTTGTTAATGCCTGCAACGTTGAACATGCCCTGAGGATTTCTATGTTTCTGATTGATTATGCAACTGGGATGTGCATTATTTTAATAATTTGTAACATTCATTATTTTAATAATTTGTGACATTCATTTCAGTATGAGTAATCCTATTTGGCACAATTTCAGAATTTATGAAAAAGAAATTGTCTTGGGATGTGCATTATTTTAATACTTTGTAACATTCATTTCTTTTCTGATAATAGTTGGTAGTTATTTTTTTTTTCCTTTCTTTTTTTGCTTAATAGGTAGATTTTTTCTTTTATCTTGTCTCGTGAAATCTTTGAAGTTCTGCCGCATACTTATGCTGTTATGCATACAGCATTAGTGTTACTATTATCATTATTAAATTTCGTTATCATCAATAGGAAATTCTAAATTGCAATTCCGTTACTATTCTTATCTTATCAATATTAAACTCATAACTCCATAATATTCGTAAATTTGAGGATGAACTTTTGAAATTGTCTTCATTGTTTATCATTAGTCAGTTGGTTAATGTATGCAGCTCATAGCTGTTTCAATTTTTACTGGTACATCTCTAACTGGAGAACCGATATCAATGTTATGCACCTTGATACATGGAGTTTCTATTGGTAATAGACTTCAATGAGGGGTGAGTTGGGCAAATGCATCCAGATACCCAGTTGGTTTTCCTTCTAAGGTATTAGCAAATGACCTGGCTTCTTGTGGTTGTGAGCTGAGGTTAATTGACATAAAAAATTCCAAATGATGACATCAAGTATTAGTTTGGTGTATAGAATATGAATATATGAATGCATATATTTTTAATGTTGATGTTTGGTCAAAATATACTCGTCTCCATGAAGTTTCTTTGAAACTTCGGTTTCTCTTTTCAGCTGATATATGGGGAATGAAATAGGAAAAGCAAGTTTGTACTTTCATCACCTCAGAAAGAATAATATATCACAATGGGTCTCCCCTACACCTTGCCCTTTTTCTCCATGGCTTCACCCCTTCCTAAAGAAAGGAAAAGCAAAATTTTGATACATAGAAGATTGCATGCCAGCAAGATTGTCTTTCTACTACAATAATTCCATGATATTTCTGAATGTGGCCATATTTCACATTTAAAATATTTGTTACTGTTTCTTAGAGAAGAAAGTCTGGAGGTATGGTACTAATGCAACTTTCACTTATGTCACTAAATCTCATGACCATTCCCCTGATGAACCCTTCCCTTGTTCACTTTTAATTAGTTCCAGCCAGCAGCAATGTGTAATCTATGTCTTTTTATGTGTCCAAGTGCTCCATACCTAATCAGCAATAAAACGTGAGAGAGAATTCTTTTGGTGCAGTTGGAGTGTAATGTTGAACCCAAGGGATCATAATGTGAGAACTGAGTGGTGGAACCCAGATTTTTTTGGTTTGGGGGGTGGGAGGGAGAGGTTCTACCATTGTATATTAATGAATCTAATGAAATAATATGAGAAGCTCTCTCTCAACTTGCCTTGAATCCAGAGCTTTGTCAGAGTCTCAGTTGCTGTTTTCAACATTATTTACATCAAAATTCAAATTACGATATGATGGTTCAGAATTCAGATGTATGCTAAATTCAAATTTTTGAGGTTCACTATTATACTGTTCCTGGTGAAGAATGGTCTGGGAATACCATTGTTTTTGGTCATTTTAATTCTAATTTGTGTTTGAAATTACTCTCATGTATGTACTTTTTTCATCCTAGGACCCTTCAGAATTTGAAAGCTGTTGGGTGGGGGAAGCTCTATCAGTACTTTTTTTCCATTCACATCCTATGTACTTGTGGGTAATTCTTTTTGTAATTTGAAAACCTTTCTTGCTTATTAAGCTGAGAGACAAGAGTTTACTTGTGTTTGTTTTTAAAACATTTACATAGTTATAAGAATGTTATCAGCAAAGCATGGCCAATCTTGTTTCATATGCAAACTAGTTTTTTAGTTCAATAATCCTGAGGTTCCTTTTGTTCTATGTTAGTTCTGTTACAATCTTTAATTACCTTTCATGATCACAGGTTGTGTGAAATATGTGGTGAGACTGCAAAAAATGTTTCGGATGTTACGGATAATGGATTTATTGAAGAGTGGAATGATACTAGATTCATGGACAGTGATAATACCTCATCCAGAAGGTTTGGTGGATGCTTGTGCGGACAACCATTTTGTAACTTCTTAATGGCATGCCTGGTAATAGCTTTTGTTCTGCCATGGTTCTTCCGTGTAAATATGTTCTAGTGGAGGAGTCAAACACTATTCTTTCCTTCAAATCTTCATCCCTGCCTAAATGATGAGTGCATCATTGGTTCCTTGCATATTCTTTTTCTGAAGGGGTGGTAATGCTTAACCATGACCAACTTCACATTTCTCAGGGTATGTAGTTCCCTGAAGCCTTGAAATTTGGTTGTAAAGAAACTTACCAACTTGGCAAGTTATGGCCAAATTGTTTCCCAATTGCATTCTTTTGATTGGAGTGCGTGTGGCGTACTGAGATATATATATAACTGCGGGATTCAATTTATGAAGGAGTAAAGCAAAGAAGATATTGTACTTGTGGCATAAATGCTAAGTTAGAAACAGTACATTATTCGCTGTAAAACAATCAAACATAAAGAGCCTCTCCTTGATTTTCCTTCTCTCTTTTTCGTTTTTTCACCTTTTTCTTTCTTTCTTTAATAATCTCTGTACACTTGTCTGCTAATATAAAGTTCAAAGAATCCAATGTCATTTGTTGTCATCAATGTGTTTCTATTGCCTTCTTTTTGTTTGCAAATGTTGTAGCTTCTAACCTAAGTAAAACTGGTCTTGTCAAAAGCAATACGCTCCGAATGCTTGACTTAATTTTTAAGCTACATATGTTCATGCATATTTATGTCCAAGATGTATTCGTGATCAAAATTTGAATGAGTGATAGTTCCAGAAATTTTAGCCTGTGGATTAAATACACATGTAAACTGGTTGGGGGGTGCGAGATACACATATATACACATAATACATGCGTATAATATTAAGAAAATAAAATAAAATCCTTGTGGGGCAAACTATATTCGGAAGGTTATATGTAGGTTTGTCACTGATTTGATCATGTTCCACATTCACTTTGTAAAATATTTTTTAATAGAATTTTAATCATGTTTAATGATTATGATTGTTTTATAAAACACGAGTACGGGCATTTAGCTTCAGGTATTGAAGTTAATACTGCCCAAGTGAATATAGGTTTGGGTACGTGGGTTTTTTTTTTTAATGCGGATACAGAAGACAAATACAATAATATTCTATCCAAAATTTACCCATTACCATCCCTATATATATCAACTATATAATTTTTCACTCTTATTTATCTTGATAACAAAATGGAATTGTGTGAATTTAAACAAAACAGAAACATATTATAACTAAACAGCCATGTGTGTAGAAAAACAACATTTGCATAGTAAAAAAGAAATATCAACTCTACTACGAGCTATTGAATAATACTTTTGAGTTCCACATCCACTGTAATTCTTTTAAAAACTCACAAGAACTCACTTTATGTGCGTAGTGGGTTATTAATAATTGTAATATAAATTTATAAAGCGTAGATTATCAGCAATCCGTTGTAGTCTAGTTGGTTAGGATACTCGGCTCTCACCCGAGAGACCCGGGTTCAAGTCCCGGCAACGGAATCTTTTTCTTTTTATTTCGTTATGAAAACAATCATGCCATAACATAATGACACGTGAGAAGATTGGAACGAAAACGAGGCCTAATTTTTTTCGTGTAGGTATATATAGTGGCATCAATGTTGTTTGAAGACGAAGAGTCGAAGACAGAGAGTGCAATGCTAATCATGTCGAAAAGCATAGCAACGTTGACCACTTATCCAACATATCATAGTCACAGAAACAAATCAAACTATGCAAAATCTCCGAATTGTTTCATCCTCTTCAGACAATCTTGGTCAACATTTCTGTTACCTTCGAATATGGACCTTTCTTGCGGTAGCAGTGTTGGTGTCTCTGCGACTTTGTCCGAGACAACCCACAACAACGTAACCGTGGACAAAAATGCAAAGATTTGCAAGTTCTGCGAAATGGGTGATCTCAGAAACGCCATGAAATTGCTCTCAAGGTCACAAAGGTCTGAACTTGAGTTGAATACTTACTGTTCTGTGTTGCAGCTCTGTGCTGAGCTTAAGTCTTTGGAAGATGGAAAGAGGGTTCATTCCATTATCAGTTCCAATGGCATGGCAATTGATGAGGTTTTGGGGGCTAAACTAGTCTTCATGTATGTGAATTGTGGTGATTTGGTTAAAGGGAGACGAATATTTGATGGTATCCTCAATGATAAGATTTTCCTCTGGAATCTTTTGATGTCTGAATATGCAAAGATCGGTAATTACAGGGAAAGTGTGGGTCTTTTTGAGAAAATGCAGGAGTTGGGAATTAGAGGGGATTCTTATACATTTACTTGTGTCTTGAAGGGTTTTGCTGCATCGGCAAAGGTGAGGGAGTGCAAAAGGGTTCATGGGTATGTTCTAAAACTGGGTTTTGGTTCTTATAATGCTGTTGTTAACTCTCTAATTGCAGCTTATTTTAAATGTGGTGAAGTTGAAAGTGCACGTATTTTGTTTGATGAATTGAGTGACAGAGATGTTGTTTCCTGGAATTCTATGATTAGTGGGTGTACTATGAATGGCTTTTCCAGAAATGGACTTGAGTTTTTCATCCAGATGCTGAATTTGGGGGTTGATGTGGATTCAGCCACCTTGGTTAACGTTCTTGTGGCTTGTGCAAATGTTGGCAACCTTACACTGGGTAGAGCTCTTCATGCTTATGGAGTGAAAGCTGGTTTTAGCGGGGGTGTCATGTTTAACAACACCTTACTAGACATGTATTCTAAATGTGGTAATTTGAATGGTGCAAATGAAGTTTTTGTGAAGATGGGTGAAACAACTATAGTTTCTTGGACTTCAATCATAGCTGCTCATGTTCGAGAAGGTCTACATTACGAGGCTATTGGATTATTTGATGAAATGCAAAGCAAAGGTCTTAGGCCTGATATTTATGCTGTCACAAGCGTTGTTCATGCTTGTGCTTGTAGCAACTCCTTGGATAAAGGAAGGGAGGTACACAATCACATTAAAAAGAACAACATGGGGTCAAACTTGCCGGTTTCTAATGCTCTCATGAATATGTATGCAAAATGTGGAAGTATGGAAGAAGCTAATTTAATTTTCTCTCAACTTCCAGTCAAGAACATTGTCTCTTGGAATACGATGATTGGAGGTTATTCACAAAACTCACTTCCCAATGAAGCTCTACAACTGTTTCTGGACATGCAAAAACAATTGAAGCCTGATGACGTTACAATGGCTTGTGTCCTTCCAGCTTGTGCAGGCTTAGCAGCTCTAGAGAAAGGCAGAGAGATACATGGGCACATATTGAGAAAAGGGTACTTTTCAGATTTACATGTAGCCTGTGCACTTGTTGATATGTACGTGAAATGTGGGTTACTAGTTCTTGCACAACAACTGTTTGATATGATTCCTAAAAAGGATATGATCTTGTGGACTGTTATGATAGCTGGATATGGCATGCATGGGTTTGGAAAGGAGGCAATTTCCACATTTGAAAAGATGAGGGTTGCTGGTATTGAGCCTGAAGAGTCTTCCTTCACTTCCATCCTTTATGCTTGCACTCATTCTGGATTACTGAAAGAGGGATGGAAACTCTTTGATTCCATGAAAAGTGAATGCAACATTGAGCCCAAGTTAGAACACTATGCATGTATGGTGGATCTCCTTATCCGCTCTGGAAATCTATCCAGGGCATACAAGTTCATTGAAACTATGCCAATTAAACCAGATGCTGCAATTTGGGGTGCCTTGCTTTCTGGGTGCAGGATACATCATGATGTGGAGCTAGCAGAAAAAGTGGCAGAGCATATTTTTGAGCTTGAGCCAGAGAACACAAGGTATTATGTTCTTCTAGCGAATGTCTATGCAGAGGCTGAAAAGTGGGAAGAAGTGAAAAAGATACAAAGAAGGATAAGTAAGGGTGGATTAAAAAACGATCAAGGCTGTAGTTGGATAGAGGTCCAAGGAAAGTTTAATATCTTTTTTGCTGGTGATACTTCACACCCTCAGGCCAAAATGATAGACTCATTGCTTAGAAAATTGACAATGAAAATGAATAGGGGAGGTTACTCTAATAAGATTAAGTATGCATTGATTAATGCAGATGATAGGCTGAAGGAAGTGCTTCTATGTGCACACAGTGAGAAGTTAGCCATGGCTTTTGGTATATTAAATTTGCCTCCAGGGAGGACTGTTAGGGTAACCAAGAATCTAAGAGTATGTGGGGACTGTCATGAGATGGGAAAGTTCATGTCCAAGACCACCGGGAGGGAAATTGTGTTGCGAGATTCAAACCGGTTTCACCATTTCAAGGATGGTTTATGTTCTTGCAGAGGTTTCTGGTAAATCGTCGAAAAAATTCAATAGAGGAGAAGTTCTCCGATGTCAATGTATCATTCTCCTCTTCATGAGAATCATAACTGCGTATTTTTCAATCATAGTTCTCTTATTGATGTAGGGCACATTATAGATTAGGATACAAGGTCATTGCAAAAAGAGTGTATGTAGAAGTGATAGCCATAGTGTGTACAATCAGTAATTGAGGCTACGGTTTTTGTAGTTATATCAAAGGCAATTTTATGTCCTAACTTCGTCTGTTAAGTGATGTTATTCATGGTGATTTATCTAAGCATATATATTTGGATTGGAAAAGCATCGTAGCAAAGATCTGTAATTGGGTTCAGATGTAACATTTTTTTTTTTTCTGAAATAGATTAGTGGCAGGATGTTATTTATGATTTGTGAGTGATCCGAGTTTGCATTTAGATTCCAACTTTCTTTTCTGATTTCTGATAATGTTGACCAATCTTGACTCTCGAGAAGGGAATAAAAATGAGAATGACCATAAAAATGCTAAGAAAATGAGAAATTCAGCGCAGTGTGCTGTTTGTGTACCCATTTTTTGACTTATGAGTATAGTTGCAAGTGGATGCCACGCCACATACTAAAAAGGTGACGTGTTTTTGAGGTATTTTAGATTCAAATTGCTGTTAGGTATCTGATTCAGCTGAAACATTACTTATTCACGTAATCACATTAAGTTTATTTGTCTCTCCTTAAAGGAATGTGAATCAAATAACTTAACTTCTCAAAAGTCACATTGTAGCCCTTCAAAGTCAATTTTCATAGGTTGAAATAATAATGGATTATATCATGCACAAATCTTTATAGTCTACTTATTTTAAAAGAAAAAGTGAAGATTTATAGTCACAAATAGAAATTCTGTAGTTGAAACCGTGATATAATATTACATACATGTACTAAGTTATACGACCTATAAAATTTGCTTTCTTGACTTTTGCATCAAGAGTTACAACTTTACATGATACCATGTCATCAAGGGATACCAGTATTCAAATATTGATTTCACCCAAGCTTAGCCATACAACAATGGTAGGTAGATTGTTCCTTCCTTTGAGCCTGAGGTTCTCTACATAGACATTTATCTTCCCCTTGACCTTTGGACTTCTAAAAAATTTCCAATTTAGTCTTCACTGCTATATTTTCCTTGTAGTACTTCGTATGGTGCTAATAAATTTGAACATTACAAACTAAACCAAGCTGTAATATATTTAGCTACTTAATCAGGGTATGATGGACAGCTCATATCAAACCATCCACAGTAAAATCAGCATGGACATCATAATTGTATCATAGCCAGAGATCCACGACCATGCATTATTATTCTCTACTTACCAAATCATGTGATCAACCATGACCACCAGCTCGGCGTTGTTCCTCTCCTAGAGTCATGGTAAAGTTAAACAAAACTCCATACTCAAGTTGTGCTAATTAATAATGGAATCACTATATTACCCATATATCTAGAGAGAGATCAGAACCAGAAAACATTTTGAGTACATTTTTCTCCCATACTTTTATTTCATTGATTTTTATAATTAATTTTATTATTAAAATAATGTTCTTATTTTACAAATTTGTTAAAAAAACACATTTTAGAAAAATCTTCCACAAATACTACTTCGTTACTTAACCCACACCAATTGTCATTCCTGTATTCAATTTGTGCACTATAAAGTTAATCAACGCGAATTACAAATTGGCCACATTCGCGATTACACGATACATGCATACTGATTGAGGGCTGAGGCTGTAAAACAAAAACCTTTCCATACAAAAGTTTGTGAAAAATATGATGGCAATACATTTTATCACACATTTTTTAAACACATTATTTTTTGAATTTTGTTAAAAATTATAAGCTTTTTAATCTCTATTTCCAATATTAAATGAGTCTTACTTATCGGTTGTGTTCGGTTTGCACGATGGAAATTATTAGCCAAAGACAAAAATGATGCTCACAAGTTTGCTTGGATCGATTAGAAAGAAAAATAATATATAATTTGTGGCTTTTAAAAAAAACCATATAATTTGCGGGATCCAGAGGTTAAAAAATTCCGTCTTTTGATTGGCGGGCGACCGCAACACTCAGCGGGAGATTAATTTTTTTGGCAAAAAGACAATTTTAACCTCGAAAAATAAATTTTGGCAAAAAAAATCATTTTTTGTTGTTTTCAAGCCTACTCACACATAAGGGCATAATGATACTTTTCTATTTATTTAATTCTCTCCTCTCTATCTCATGTATACCAAATAACTTTACAACATTATTTCTACTATAATTTTTTTACATATTTCTCTTAAATCAAAGAACAAAGCATATCACTTAATTTCTACTTTATTTTTCCTTTTTCAAATTATTTCTCTTTATTTTCATCTACTCTATTTTTCTCTTCTAAACCAAATCCATCAATAATAATTTCCAACAAAATAATATATTACAAAAGTATATTAATATACTCCTAACCCTCAAAAAGTCTATTTGATAAAAAAAATAAAATAATGAAAGTGTGCTACTGAAGGTTTATTAGAAAATGTATTCCTAACCATCTCAAAGTCTATTTGATAAAAATAAAAAGTAATGCAAGTGTACCATTCAAGGTTTATTTGAGACAAAGAGCAACGAAAGTGTGCTCCTTAAAGTTTACTTGAGAAAAAAGAGTAATGAAAGTGTGAGAAATAAGTGCTTATTATAGCACAGGTTAATCACATCTTAATTTCTGGATACCACATGCACCATCCATCCCCACCACCTCTTCTACTCATAAACAGTACAGTTAATTACAAAAGTGGCAAACACCATCATCATACCTCGTATATAAATCATTGCACTGCACAAGAAATTGACCAAAAATAGCAAATGAAACCAAAAATTGCAGATTAATTTAATCAATTATATCAATTTTCCCCTCCTGTTTCTATCGGGTGCCACCTTTCATTTTGGCAATCTCTCGTTTCTTTTTGAACACTCCTCTGCAACTTCTATATGATCCTTCGTATAATAAATAAATTAAACAAAGAACCATTTCAAATAAATTACCAAAATTCCTATACTCAAAATTAAGAAAAAAACAAAAATCAAAATTTCCTCAGCGACAACACTTAGGAAAACAATAAGAAAGACAAGGGAAGAAAGCGCAATGGCCACACCAAGAACCACCTTGTTGGGCCCATGATGATGACTGACAATGCCTCCATCAGATCATAGAGAGAAGATAAGAGGGACCTCTTCTGTTCTCTGCATATCACTGTTGTATTTAAATGCCTGCCATCTGTACGTCAAGTCAAGTCGGTTCAAATTTATATTATTTATTAATTACTTAGTCTATGTTTCAATTATAATTTATAAATTTAAATTTGCAAATTCCGTCTTTAAAAGAATTCTAGAATTTTCAAACAAAAATTTACTCTTAAATGTATTTTTAATAAATAATTATACTTGATTCAAAACTTATTTTACTCTCAAACATAATTTTAAAATCCTCTTATCATCTGAAATTCAAACACTCCCTTATATTATCCATTAAAAAAAATTACTTTTCCTACATTTTTAAATTAAAATGTGTACTTTAATCCTTTTCATAAAATTTAATTTAAAATATTTTATGATAAATTATTATTTTACAAAAAATGTTCTTTATTAAAGTTAATTTTAAAATAGCTTGACGGTTAAAGAAAACATAACCTATATTAATATTTGTTAGTTTTATTTACATGGATAGTTTTAAAATATATTAATTTAAGATAAACTAGATGAATGTATAAGTTGATTGTTAAATTAATTGAGTAATTTATATGACTTAGTTCTTCACTATATAATATAATTGTCCAAACTACCGATTGCATTTTAAAGTAGATTAATAGCAATTTATTTCCAAAAACAAATTTTGATGCATAAGCATATTTTTGTAGTGGGTAATGGCTACAATGAATTTGTTGTTAAAAATAATTGTTTTTGTATAAAAAAAAATGTAATGTGACCATAACATTAGCATCAATTATTCATCCTAATATATCTTATCACATGTCTATATAAATATTATCTTATCACTTAAGTGTCCAAGTTAATGATAAAAACTAACTAAAAGCCAAATAGATAAATTTATGTGAGATGAAAATCAATAAAATATTTTTTGAAAAACTAGTTAAAGTGAAAATTCTATAGACACAAAAAAGTTAATTAACCCTACGAATCTAACATGGAGCTGAAGTCTTTATTTCTTCCATTCTATTCTTTGGAAAAATGGAAGGAATAATCAATACTAATGATTACTTAAAAAATGTGAAAAGTTATCCGTTTAAAATATTAATGGTCTTTCTTACATGGGAATGCTTTCTTGGGGTCAGAACTTTTCAACTGAACTAGAACAGTGCGAGTGGGATCCAACTCTTCCTTGAGGTTCCACAGTTTCCACTCTTACATTTTTATTTGATTTAGCTCGACCTTTGATGGCTCTCTCTTTTAATTAACCACTAGCTAGCTGGACCTTTTGTTATTTTCCTAAATTAATTGATAAATGATAACTAGTCTTCATTATCATGTCAACAATGGTTTGGTTTTCACTTTTCAGTCAGACACCAAAAGGAAGAACAAAAACGGGGTAAAGGAAGCACTGGGGCGATTTCATTATTATATTTCTTCTCTCTATCTATCTCTTTTTCAATATTATTTTGGCATTTTAGTTCCCTTGTTCTTACGTTTCATATTATACTTATGTTCTTTATTTCTTCTATTAAAAGAAAAAGCATAATAATTACATATTATTTTAAGAAACCCTTTGAAACTGCGTCAATTCTGTATTACATCCTTCTATATGAAGTTTTTCTGTATCTTTTATCTTCGAGCGTCTAATGATGCATCAGCCATGAATAATATGGTGAAAAACTTTGCCATAAATACATGACTAATAGAGATTGAGTCTTGTGGTAACTGGTAAAGGATGCATGTCATAATAAGGATTTCACTTTATAATGCTTTAGCATATTGCTACTCCACTAAGATGTGCACACAACTCATATCACATAGGCGTACGTAGTAAGTATACAACTATGATTTCATGCTCATCTATTTACATGTGCATTATATTTCATCAGTCTGGTCGATTATATCAAAATCTATCAACTTCGTGATAACCAAATTTCTATTAGCTCAGTCTGATCAATTGAAAAAGTTTGCAACAAAGTTTTCAAACAACAAACTATATAAAATATTAATAATGGAGTAAGTCTATCTCAACTTTTAAAACTAAATTAAAGAAAGAGGATAATTTGTGTTTTATGAGGAGTATTATAATAGTAATTTTTGTTAATGTGAGAAATTTAACATATCAACATCATGTTTAAAATTAGATAACTAGCTATAGAGTGAAGTTTGTTCTGTAAAAAAAAAAAGAAGCTAGAGTGAAGTTTATAAAACTTATGCTTAATCCTTCCGTGCTACATAGCACCTAACAGGCCCAAGGGGATTATATTTGCACCCCATACTTTTCTCTCTGCACACACATTAAATTTATCTACTAATCATATCACACTATATTAATTAAGAAATTTAGTTGCAAGACAAAATTAGCTATTGATTGTTTTCCTCTTTAATAAAAAGAAAAAAATACGTCAAAGAAAATGTTGACAGAAAAAATATTTTTGTTATTATTACTACTATTATTATTATAATACAAAAAGATATACCTTTTAGCTAGTAGGGTGTTATTTTTCAATAAACGAGAGAAAATGAAACACGTAATAAAATATGACGTGTATGAACTTTGGACAATACTTACCTCCTGATTAATAAGTTGGGAAGTTCTTAGCCTGAAATTTACAGGAAAAAAAAAATTGGAAAGCCCAATAAGTCAATGAGTAGCAGCTGCTCATGGAAAATCATGTTGTTAGATGTTGACGTAATATTAATTTTACTATATTTTGTGAAGATTTATTATTTATCAGTTAAAAGTTATCCGAAAATACTAAGTAAAACTTTTGAATAAATATTGAACAGTTGCTGACATTTTTTAAGTGTCAAAAATTGCTTCTTTCCTAGTTCTCACGAGTTACAATAAACATTACGAAGATCACACAAAATCCCCAAATCAACAACAAATTATGAATAAAATCCTTAAATCAACAACCATTTCCTTGTTACCACTTCCAATTTCACAATTCCTACGTTGAGTGTAAACTCAAATTGTAGCTCCTCCTTAATTAATTCTAATTTCATTTTTTAATTGCTTTATTTTCTTCTTCGACCATGTTCTTTCATTTCCCTGAACTTGAGGAAGACTTTGCCATTTTTTTTTTAATAACTCCTCTGAAGGTTAAAGCAAAAATGAGTTAAGAGTTTTTATTGTTTAGGTTAGGACAAATTGATAATATATATACATTACACAAACCCTTTATTTACAACAGTCGCTTTCCCAAGTTAAGGAAACCAGTGAGGCAAATAAGAAGTCTGTTTAGTATATATATATCCAATTAGCCATAATATAAACTATAAAAACTCTTAATTCATTTTTGCTTTAACCTTAGAAGAGTTATTCAAAAAAACAATGATAGAGTCCTCCTCAAGTTCAGAGAAAGGAAAGAACGTGACTGAAGAGAAAAACAAAGCGAAAAAAGAAATTTAGAATTAAGGAGTTACAACTTGAGTTCGTACTCAACGTAGGAATCTTTAAATTGGGAGTGACGGAGAAGGAAACAGAAAAAGGTTGTTGATATATGGATTTTGTTTATTATTTGTTGTTGATTTTGGGATTCTGTATGATCTTTGTGATTTTTAATTATGAGAACCAAGAGGGAGCATTTACCACGATTAAAAGTTGCTAGAAATTGTTTGATACTTGTTCAAAAGTTTTACTAAACATTTTTTTATATAAACAAATGCGGTGACATCTCGAGAAAGAAATAAAAACACAAGCTGAATGATTTTATTAATGGCCAACACCAGGGCTGAGGACAAATTTTAAAATACCTCGATGGATGGAAATGCACCCAGAAACAAACTGTTCCTTTTTGGAGATGGGTTCTTCTGGCTTCTAAACACAAGCAAAGTGAAGCATAAATAAGGAAAACAAAGTGTTAGGTCGTGCCATATTAGTGTCAACTACAACGAGCAAATGAAGCAATTCTGAAAGAGTGAGGGAATGACTATGAGCGCAAGTTGTTGTAATATAATGGAGATCGAAATAGGTTATTTACCAACCCAACATTAAATATTAATTAAATACATACATTAACATTGTTTAATATATTACATACATATGTATCTGTGTGTAATGCTTAAGTATATAATATTAATTATATGCTTATATTTGATGAATATAATAAATAATATTAACGTGTGTTAAATACATACATCAATACATATGTGTTTGCGATATTAATTATATATAATAGTTAATAAATAATGTAGTATTATTTAATATTTATGTAAACACTATATTAATAAAGTGTGTGTATTATTAATTATATATTGTATTCAAAAAAATAATAAATAATATTATTTAATGATTAAACACATACTGTGTGACTTTATAATAATTATATTTTATTTAACGATATATTTTAACGCACATACACAATTTTTTTTTAAAAATATTTATTAAATACACGACTCTTCATGCATGTAAACTTATATATATTTCTAAAATATAATAATAATAATTATAATATATATATAATATTAAAATTCTATTCTTAAATAAAATATAATTATTCAAAATCACACACATGTATGCATTTATTATTTCATCATTAAATCATATAATTTATTGTATTTCTCAAATATTATATATAATTAATATTTATACAATTAATATTACACACATTCATATGTATTTAATGTATTAAGTAGTATTAGTGTATGTATTTAATTAATATTTAATATTGGATTCATGCCCAATGTAGAATTTCTTTGTATAAATATTTACCATATCTTCTTAAATCATATTCTTATTAAAAGAAAACTAATTATATCATATTCTTATTAGAGGAAATCAAAATAAATCTAATAAATCATGAATAATTTTTCTTTTTATTTTACTGGTAGTAAATTTTCTATTAATTATGTATAAAGAATATGTGTTGTTTTTTTTTTTATAAAAAAATACTCTCATTCAATCATAAATCATGATATATGATGATAAACTTGTTAACTTTACCAAACATAACTTTTGTCCTAACAATGATTACCTATTAAGTTTTTGTTTGTTTGTTAATATCTCTATTAAGAATTGATCTTAAGGAACATATATTTTGTTTTTAATTATTTAAAATATAAATATTAAATTATTTGGTAAAGTATTATTTGTTTTTAGTCATGACGTATTAGAGAATATAATGGTAATGCTGTCATGGTGATGGAAACAGTAAAAATTGGACAACTAATTGAATTTCAAATTTTCAATGGACATAAAAGTCTCTCTTTTTCACGTTCAAAATGGCTACATAGTTCAACAAAGAACTAATAAATAATAATCCTTACATAACTTGCACAAGCTGTGGATCAAATCATCATCCTATGCATGCACCCTTTTACATATTTAAAAATACTCTTGGCAAGCATTCTTGTAGTGACTTAACAATCTATGGCAATGCAGGTCTCGGCGATGGTTTCACTGTCAACTGTGTTGACAAATGGATTTATCTTGACCCAAATAAGAGAGAAGACAGAGGCCAACAACACTGACCAGAGAATAACAATGGTCGGTGTGCGGTTTTGGCGACCCATGAGACCTTTGAGGAATGGATAGAGATGAAAAATCACCCAGAAAGCAAAGAAAACTTTCCCAAAGAGGGGTCCCCAAGACTCATACCCTCCATTAAGTGCATCAGAGAATCCAGCAACAACACCAACCATGTTAACAACGATAAGGGTTGTTGGAGGAATCAAGAGAGTGGTCCACTTTACAAGGTAAAGTTCCCCAAACTCACTGTCCTCTGCAGCCTTAGCAGTGACAGTGAAGTTGGTGTCAACACCAGCCAACATCTTAAGAAGTCCTTGGAACACGGCAAACAGATGGGCTGAAACACCTCCAATAACCCAGAACTGCTCATTACGCCACAGATCTTCGATACTAACACCACTCCAACGCAGCTCCAGCACACTGGTTATTATAATTGAGAGGAAAAGTCCAAGAAAGAGAACACTTGCAACGTTGGAAAGCTGTGGCAAATTGTATAGAACAACATGATGTAAGGCATTGGTGATTCTTAGTAAAACTGTTATATACTGGTCTATAGCTATTGTCATAAATAGTTGGTCAAACTATTTATTTGGTCCATGTAATTGTCTCCATTTCAAGTTCTACTCCTTATATGAATAAATTGTAAGTTTTAGTCGCTACACATGCACATATAAAGTTAAGTTTTGGTCACTATTACTCACCCCAGAGAGCATTTTTTGACAATGTAAAAATTGTTACAAAAATTTCTGGCGGTTTTAAACTGTCAAAAAAAAAATTATGTAGAGACCAAACCTTACTGTTTTCTTATAAAAGGACTAAAACATAAAATGGAGACAACTATAGGGATCAGTAAATAGTTTAACCTCAATAATTTTGTTTTGTTATGCTACAAATCATTTATATTTCGTAATTGTTATACATGCGGATTAAGCTGAATTGATAACTACTCTCTCTCTAACTATATATCCTGAAACAAAAAATAAAGATGAGGAAATTACCGTTGGTATGATAAATTTTCCTGTGAGGAGGCAAATTGCAGGCAGAGAACAGTAAGCAATGAGAGGAAGGGATGTGAAAGGGTAGACAATGGTGTTTATATAAGCCATTCTTTGTAGCCATTTGAGACGGCCTCCAGAAAATCCATACCAGAGGGGGCAGTGCCTACTTAGGAAAATTTCAATTGATCCAAGGGCCCATCGAAGGACTTGGTGCAATCTATCAGACAAGTTGATAGGTGCAGACCCTTTGAATGCAGGCCTCAAGGGCATGCAGTATATTGACTTCCATCCTCGACATTGCATCTTGAACCCCGATAAGATATCCTCAGTGACTGAACCATAAATCCAACCAATCTGGAAAGACAAGACGATGTTTTAATTAACCAACGAAGGAACTGAGTTAAAAGTGAAGACTTTGCATCTAGAATGAGATTTTTGGTATAAGTACATTAACAAAAATATCATTGGAAGAGAGAATAGGAAACTAAGAACCTGAAAGACTTTGTACAAAAACATTATCATTTTAAAGCCAAACCTCTTTTCCCCATAAAGTCTTTTCTTCATATCCACAGCTAATTACATGAATGGCCTCCTTGATCAGCATCGAGGGATCTGCAGATTCAGGCACTCCTCCATTCTCCATTAGTGTTGATTCAATGAAAACAGTAGACAAGCCAAAAGTTTTTTCAAAGCTCATTTGTGAAATAAGCATTGACCTCTCATGCTCATCGTAATCTGCAAGAAGAAAAGAAACCAGAAGAATATTGCATGAAGATTCTGCTATATGCTTCTCTAGAACTGATTGAAAAAAGTAACTGAGCTTACTGTCAAGTTCCTTGAGATTAAAAATGGCGGCCTCAAGTTCTTCCCTCTTTGCGTTTCTTTGAAAGTCTGAGACATCGTTGGTGGACTTCTTTGAGGGGAAGCAACAGCATGAAGATCTTGGTACGCTGGGCATAGAAGGAGGGCTATAGCCATAAAGTGCTTGTCTATTGAAAACACATCCAGTTCCCACATATACTGGTCCTTGAATGCCATCAAGTCCTTTCATGTTAACCTGAAATGAACAATTAAAGTCCATCAAACAGGGATGAGGGTTGGAAATTACAGAGTTGTGTCCACGATTTTTAATTCAGGGTGGTTAACAGTTACTGCATTACATGCATGCAAATGCAGTGTGTATTTGGTGAAATCATTGCACATAAGGATACGCCATTTTTCTGTTGACTCTCGATAAAATCATTGAATCGATGTTAACTTACATCAAAGAAAACTGTGTTGCGATTGGCATATCGATCACTGCGATCAATACCGTCAAATCTCTGGGGGAACTGCACATAACACACATCTCTACCAACTTCTGGATCCATGAGAAAACACATTGCTTCCCGAACGGCCTTGCTGTTGTTAACATAATGATCACAATCAAGATTGAGAATGAAGGGAGCATTTGTGAGAACTGCAGACACTCTCACCTGCATAAATCCATACAAACATCAAGCATTATAAAATCTTAATGACCTTATACGAAATATTAGTGAACTATCTATACATACCAGTGCATTTTCAGCACCAGCTTTCTTGTGATGTTGGTAACCTGGTCTTTTCTCTCTGGAAACATAAACCAATCTGGGAAGTTCATTTCCTTCTATGTCACGGGCACCAGTGTGCCCAAGAAAAACCTGGAAATGGGAAACATATATTTTGCTTAAATACAAAAACTTGTACCAATTATTGATTGCTAGAACTAAACTAGTCAATCTTACAAAAACTTGCACCAATTATTGATTGCTAAAACTTTATACAGTGTTCTTTTCTTTATGCCTATCATTGTCAATACTGACAGTTGATTACACACAGAAATAATGGATATACCTGAATCATGCCAGGGTGATCACGTGAGTTATTTCCCGGCCAAGGTGTACCATCTTGCATGGTCCATCCTTCTTCTGGTGTTTTCTGAGCCTTAGCTACCATAGCATTAACTCGTACTTTATACTCTTCATAGTCTCTCTGACAGAATTGGAAGGTAATCAATCATGAAGAGGTTGCTCAAGATACTCAATTTGGGGAACAAGGTGGTGAATACTAGCAAATCAGATACATCTAACTATCAAAGCTGTTCTATCACTGAATTCATAAGTAGCAAGCTTTACACGCTTACCTTCATTGCTCTACGCTCCTTCACAAAAGAAGGTTGCACCTTGTCCTTCAGGTAATCAATCTTCTGAGAGAAGTAAAACTCTGGTGCTCTTGGTTCAATTGAAAACTTCTTGCAAAATGGCACCCACTTCCTTGCAAAGTCAGCAGTCTCCACAAGAGATTCAAATGTGAGCATTGCAGCACCATCATCTGACACATAACAGGATACTTTATCTACTGGATAGTCAACCGCAAGGATAGAAAGCACTGTATTAGCTGTGATCAATGGTGGCTCTTTCAAAGGATCCACTGTACTGACAAAGAAATCAACAGCAGCAAGTTCATTGGGTTCACCCTCTCTTTCAAACCTGGCATGTCATTATAGAAGTGCACATCAGCATCCAAAGTACAGGCTCAGCATCAACTCTTCTAAATATTACTTTATTGTATGGATTTAATTTTATTAAAAGTAAAACTTCCACTCTCTACGAGTAATGTTACCATATCATTAAAAGTATATGACTCGTCAGGTAACAGTTATCAACTCATTATAGCCAAAGTCATTCAATGATGTGACAACAGATGATCATATTCATCACATAGAACTTTTAACACGGGGAGTAATTAAAGTTAACTTGGAAAAATTATTTTCATTGGTTCATTTTTATAGGTTGCCTTTCACAATTCCTATTAGGGAAAGAAATAGAAACAAACATTTCCATTCTACGGTATGAAGTTTTAGTGCAAATCATCCTTAAAGCACAAGGCACAAAACATCCAAGTATTTCACAACTTTGTGCATTTACCTTGCAGACAAATTGTCAATAAAAGTTTGCCTATTGATAGGACTCCATTTAGGGAACTGATCTAGCACCCAGGAAAATGCAAACCAGATCTCACAGATGATAGAAGTCAACCAAAGAGGAAAAGCACTTTCAACTGGGTTTGTAACTCGATAATGGAAGAAAAGTCCCAATATTATCAATCGCATGATTATCACAGTTCTGTACGGTGCAATTTTGGATTTTGACATTGGAATAACTACTGAAAGTGGTGCAGCAGCAGCCTCTGCGGGCCTGCAAAACATATCACCATGTGAATTATAAATAAATATATTAATTATTATGACAGATTTGCAATCAATGAGAAATGTAACAAAAGTCATAAATACATGAAATGTATTCAAATTAAATCAATAGTTTTGCAGTTGCAATCAGATGGTTAATAACAATTTGATGAATGATCCTCAAGCAATTAATATTATGCTCAGGTAAAAAAATTGATTTTTTAATATTTCAGGGGCTTCTGTTTGTTATTGTTCTCTATACAGAGGAAAGTTTGATAAAAATATCTGGTAAAATTACAATTTCAGTACACTGAAGTGTAAAGACAAAGGTTAAAGTGATCTCATGTCATCAGCTTCTGACAGTTGAAATAGTAAAAAGAATGTCTTTCAATGATTCTTCGTCTCTCATTAGAAGGATGAAATATTGAAATGTTCATATTTAGATTTCAGCTTATAACTATCAGACAACATTACCTTGGAAAATCTATGTTTTCTCAGTGGATTTGTAAATTAATAATTTTTTGTTTTTCTCTGATTCCATTCATCAAACCAAAACATCTCTACCCTATCCTCACCTAAACTTACCATTAGAGCTATGCACAAGTGGCATATCTATTCTACAGCTTCTCTTAATGTTAACCTAATTAAGGAATCAAATTTTTTGTTAAATTTTAAAAATTGCTATGTTAAATATTACAGTTCATTTACCATCTCAGCAATTTTTTGTCATTTCTCATTGAACTTACCGTGTTTCTTCCATCTGCTGCTCTGGAGGAATTGAGGCCTCCTTTTCTTCCTTGGGTGCAGACTTTTTCTTCTTGTTCTTTTTATCCTTTCCCTTCCAGCTTTCCACTCTATTTTTCCAGATTGATTTTCCAGATTCTTCATTTACTTCTACAGGAAAAACCATTTTGTAATGATCAATGCTTACTTCTAAAGATTTTGTACTAGAAGATATTGTATGAAGTATCACTTACCACTATCGACTGCGGATACTGTACTGACATGTCTAGCATGGAGTCCAACATCCTACAAAATTCAAGGTGTCATCGTAGGTGCAAATGCAAATTAACAGTATTACAAAAATTTCTGTCTTTCCTCAAAATAAAAGCTATTTAGTATTTGTGCAACTAATAATTCCTAGTAAATCATCACCTGAGAGTTACTGATTTCGGAAGGTGTTGCGGATTGATTTTCATGAACCTTTATCTCATGGAAATCATCATCCTCATTTTCGTGAACCTTTATCTCATGGAAATCATCCTCCTCCTTTGTTCTCTCTATAAAATGTACAAAAGGAAAAAAAAAACTTAGGATGTTTCAAAATTTATTGAACGAGAAAATCAATCACTTTTTGAAATAATATTACGCACACGATGTTACATAGTTTCTCTTTAAAAGATTTATAGATAAAGATTTCGTAAAAAAAAGGAAGTTATTTAAAAGATTTATAGATAAATTAAACAATGTTACATACTTTTCTCTTCCTCTTACTCACAAATTAAAACTAATACTGTATTACTTTGTTGAATGATTCACAAAATGCAATAGTCTTAATTAGCCTCCCAAAATCACCAGTCTCAGAGAATCATTGCATGGCGATTGACATTAGGAGCATAACATGAGTCACAACTCACAATCCACATAGTAAACAGAAGCAACTTATTAATTCTTGGAATTTAGAAATACAATGTTGACATTGAAGGGTTAATTACCTTCATAGGGAGTGCCACACCTCATGCAGACCCTATGGTCCTCATTGATCTCATGCTCAAAACAATCCTTGCAAATTGGGAAATTGCATTCATGACAAGCCACAAACACTTCCCCATTATCATTAAGTCCCACTTGTTCCCCACAAGTGTTGCAGAGGGGAACACTAGACTGCACCATCTTTTAGTTTTGCACCACCTTCTATCAAAGGGCCAAAATGTCAGTATATATCTCACTGACCCTTTGCTTCTCATTCAGTGCTCATATGGGTTTTATATGAAAGACCATAAACCCATTGTGTAGCAATGCAATGGATGTGCATGGTGGAGGTGGTGGTGGTGGGTTCTTTTTATGAGGTTGGAAAGTTAGTGTCATAGTTTAAGTGGTACACAACGTAAGACTATTAGCCTCAGAGATGAGAAGCAAAGTCTATTTTTTCGGTGAAGTGTGCAATATATCCATTTAATGCGGGAAGTGTAAGGGAGGCTTCAGATGACAGTTGTGTGAGGATACATCAGCTGATAAAGTGTGAAAAATATGTCAATTTTGGAAGTACAAGGAAGTATGTGCACTGACTCGGTGTGTTTAAAAGGAAAAGATTAGGGGACACACATATATATATATATATATATATATATATATATATATATATATATATATATATATATATATTACAAGTGTCTTGAAAGAAATTATTTTCCTAATAAATTTTAGAATAAATTATAATGATTACCTTTTGATATTTTTTTACTGTGAAAATCACCTTTAATATTTTAAATGTGAGAAATTTAGTTTGAAACTATCACACGAGAAATATATAATTTTTAATAAAAAAAAAATTTGTCTTAAAATGCTCTTATTCGCAATTGATTCATATTAAAATAACTATCGAGAACTACATAAAATGATTTACATTAAATTTCAAGGATTAAGATTTAAATTTTAATTAAGTAAACAAAAAAATACATGTGATTAAGTATTAAAATGATTGTTGATAAAATTCTTCATGTCATTATTTAAATATTATTTTTTTACCTTTGTTTTTTCTTTCATTAAATTTATTAATAAAAATTTCATGGAATTAAAAGTAATATAAAAATAAATTACATGAATGATCATTGTAATCAATTAAAAAAATGATCAGTGAAATAAAAAAATCAACAATTATAATTTTTGTAGGGTTTAAAAAAGCAGAGTCCCCAATGTAATAAAAGCAAACTACAGATGAGTCATTATAATTTATTCTAAATTTTAAGTAGTTTATTTTCCTGCCTATGCTGCTCGATTTAATTATCTCTGTTTTTCCAATTTTAAACGAAGAACTTTACATCAGTTGGTTTGTTTGTTGCTAGCAATAAATGTATTTCAATTCTATATTGCTAGAACGTTAGGTCATGCTATATATACATCGAATATGCCATTTCTCCTGCAAATCATAGACACTAGAAATGATACGACACATTATCCTCCGAAATATTAAATATTCTAAATACTATATTTTTAATCCTTAATTTGATTTCTAAACTAAAAAAAGTTAATTCCTATCATTCTGTGTATCAATATGACAATTCGATGGGATCCTTAGTCTGTTATCATTCTACACTAAGATCATGGCTTTTTTTAATTGTAAGATCATCGTAAAATAGAAGCAACTTAATAATAATTAGTACATAAAAATTAAATATGTAAGAATTTTTTACTTTGAGAAAATGTTCTTTTTTTTATTTCTTATTTTCATTTTTAATATAAATACATTATTTTATTCTATTTAGTAAAAAAATATATAAAAACCACGAACATATTTTTTTATTTGTAATTTTTTTTACAAAATAAATTAAAAATAAAAAGTAAAGTAGCATTTTTTATAATAAAAAATAAAAACATTTACACAAAATCTTTAACAACGTACTACATTGCATTCATTTTCAAATTGGCTCCCATGCTTCACCGTGATATAATAACGAGTATCTGAATAGTTAGTGACACACAAGGAAGACCAAATTCAGATAATTATGCATGTAAAACTAAATTAAAATATTTTTTTCATTTATGGATTATATGTAAAATGGGTGACAAATGCAGCAACAAAAATATACTTGACCAATCCCTGTACACAAATTACAATGCAGTAAAGTTTACATCGCGAAATAATATGCAAATATCAAGGTTCATTTTCATTATGCATTCCATTTTAGCTTGTTAATGTACAGCAGAAAGAGTTACTTTATTCAGTATTCACTAACAATTACTCGAATACCAAATGTAATAAGATTTGCACGAGGATACCTAGCAAGAGAAGTTTCACTTCTAAGTTCTAACAGACATTAAACATTTCAAAATAATAGCTTTGACAGCCAAAAATTAGAAGCAAGGGATATATGAAAGAGGCAGGCAAGATAACATAGAAGAACGAAAAAGTGTAAGTAAACATGGTATGAATCACACACCATGTAAATGAGGAAGTATAGGTCATCATTGAACAGTTCTTGTAGGCATTGAATCAGGGAGAGAATCGCAAAGCAAGCACCTAGGCAGGTATATCTAGGCTAAAAGCCTTGTGCTTTTAGGACGTTTCTTGTCAGGTGCACAATCTTTGGAGTAAGTGAAACATTACAATTTCAAACAGTCATTTTAGGTTTTGATTGCTCTCCAGGAATACTCATTCCAATAATCACTGTCATCTTTTTTTTTATCAGCAAAGATAAATTAGTGTATATATGTAAGTACCAGGGGTACTAAGAACACAAATTTTTGAAGTTCAGCAGACATATGGTTTCCTAATACAAGCTTGAACAGTCGAATTAGCTAACCATAAGCTGCTCATATTGTAAGCTATAGGCTACCCAGGTCCTATGTATGCTTCCCTCCCCTGATTACAAAATCCATCTCTTAGATTACTCAACCATTGATTAAAATGCATTACAAAACCCTTTTCCATATTCCTAAACCATGACCAACACAAGAAGATTGCATCATCCATCACTGTCATCTAGTTTTAAACTATGTTATAGAGTAGACCTTTACTACTTTAGATGTGTCACACACAACAAGGTTGTCTGTATCAGCTGAGGTGGTACACAGCCAATTGACCTGCCAAATAAAGAGTATAAATGAATGCATCATAGACATATTTGGCAGAAGCAGAACAATTAACCAACATCCAAAAGTTCCAATTAAATTAAATATATTACAAAACTCACTTTTCGAGATACTTCAATGTTCAAATGTAGGATATTATTGTTATTGTCGTCACTTAACCCTACATCTGGATAACAGGACCAATTCCATATCTTCACCAACTTATCATTTCCTCCAGATATCAAGAATTTCCCTCTTTCCCCAAACAATGAAAATGCCCTGTATCACCCATACATGTTAGGGGACAAGTGAATTTAGTGTTACAGTTGCTATCTTGCAGATAAGGAATTGACTTACAGGCTGGAAACAGCTGCAGTATGGCCACCCAAAGTGTAATTCAAATGCAACCTCTTTTTTCCATTTTGATCTGCGTCTGTATTGCTAGATGAACTACCATCTTTTGATCTTGAGTGTGATCCTTTTCGTGAATTTGAAGAGCTTTTTGATTTTGTAGCAGCCATTTCTGTTTCAATATTAATCACATCAATAGCTCCATCGCCCCTTGCAGCAGCGCATATTTTGTCTAATTTATCTAGCATGTCAACTTCTGGAACAGCTATTGCATGAACAAAAGCAGGATTGACACACCGGCCAGCAATGCCACTACTCACATCAAATGTAGCTGCAGAAAAGAAAGGGCAGGAATAACAAATTAGTAGTTTATCTTTCACTAGTTTATTAAAATTATGTTTTCCCCTCATTTCAACTCTATTGTATATTGTATATTACTTTTATCATTTTTAAGAGTATGTTGGCATAAGTAAATAAACAAAAATGCCATCATGCCAAATATAATTGCAAGTTTCAACTATAAAATTATAAAAACAAAATTAGCACAAGGATCATTAATTTACATTGCACTAAGTACCAGCTGCTACTTCAGTTGTTATCTAAGCACATGTATGTATGACTCATGTATACATATATCCAAAATTTCCCAGCTTCAGTGACAACATTTTTGTTTCTTCAAAAACCTACCTGCTTGTGACTTGCATTCTCCATAGTCAATAGTACCCAAGCAGCATTTTCATGTTTTTTTCATTGGTAAAATATTTTTAAGTGGCCAAACCTTTTGTTTTTGTCTGCTGCAGAACCATGGTCAAAGGTGACTATGGTTGCAAAAGCCTTTGAACATAATTAAAAACAATCGTTATCCTTGAAGTTTTTTGCTAAATGCATTCTGAAAAATTAGTAGAGATGTGTGGACTTAATATCATTGCAAATGTGAAATAAATAAAAAAAATCAAAGGCTCTAATTTAGATAATTCAAGTAATCTCATACGATACTTAGTAAAGACAAGGTAAGATATTTATGAAAAAATATACCAAAATCCACTACTTTGTAGGGGCGCCCTTTGGAGAAGTCCCACAACATGAGCATTGAATCAAGACCTCCACTAATGACTGGTAAAAGAAAAAAAATGGAGTCAACTTTCTATAGATGTAACTTAAACAAATGGGGCTGTTATTGCAAAACCTTATACCACAATGTTCGAAAATTTCATTTTAAATAGAATCTTGTGCTTGTACAAATTATTTCTTCATGGTTAGTTAGCATGTATAGCTTGATAAAAATTTCTACATTCCTTTCCATTAAGACAATGGGTATTCTAACAACTCACACATATCTACTCTAGACAAAACAATCATATCTTATTCTCATTGAAAACCATGAATTGCGCTGCAAGGAGGAGAGACAGAGAGATTCGTATGTGAAAAATAAGCAAGACTATATTTAAGTACCCTCCCAAGATCTCCAAGGAAGGAATTCCACAGTGCTACATATCTACAACATTAAGATAAGCTGAACAACTATCAAAAAATCAAATTACTTACTAATTGTAGAACAAAATAATGAGAAAAAATTGGGTGGCAAGGGGTGGAAATAAAAATATTAGTGGGTTGAGATAAAAGTTCTGATTACACAATTAGTATCCATGTAGTGAAGCAGAGCTAAAAAGCAAGGATACACTTGTATGACCAGCTCGTAGTGTTTTATACAGGCATTGCTGGCGAATGTCAATTATCTGTAAAAGAAATTTCAAACAATAATGAAGAAAATGAAAATGTACGATAATTACACATTAACTTGGCTTTTCTTAAATTAAAGAAATGGGAGAATTAAAGGTGTAGACAAAACAACAAATAGTAAATTACATTACACAAGAAATGACTTCAATTTTTAAATCATCAATTACAACACAGAATATTTCCATGTTTTATGGCATGTAACAAAGCTTTTAGAATACAATGCAGGTTTATGGTTTCTTATGTGAGAATAGATCAATATTACTCAGAAATTAGGAAATTTAGTTAATATTGTCGAAGGAAACAACAAGATGAATCCAAGAAACTCATGGTGTCCAAAGGAGAGTCACAATCCCTGCAATCACAGTAATGATCTAGTAAACATATTTTCAGCAATCACAATATCAAGGAACAATTATCCCCAAAGCTTAAGGCATTGGGAGGAGGCCCATGAATGGCTTTATGTTAGCTTATGTACTATTGCTGAGAATTGAGATGGATTATAGAAACAGAGAAAAGGAAGGAGAAACATGGGATTAACATCCCATATGGGCAGAGGACAGTGTGACTCCAAGCACCCACCTGCACACATGGCAGGGTAGTTGGAGGAAAGAAAGAACCTGTTAGGGAGAACAAGGATAAGAAGGCAGGAAGGGAATGAGTGAGGGATTTGGAGGGAGAGACCAGGCACGGTCAACTGCCTCAGGTATGTACATATTTTTTTTTCCTTTCATTGATTCAGCGTGTGTGTGTTTCTTTATTCTGTTTCACACATCAGCAACTTCATTGATCTAGAAATTTTGAAATTGCTCAGATATCAGATAAGAATAGGAGATAATGGCTTTTACATCTCTAACGCATTACAAGTGGAAAGGATATATTCATTAAGAGCTGAAAAATGAGATAATACTAATGGAAATTAGAATAAGCATTGTTGGATAAATACAAGGCATACCTTAACTTCACCATTATCGTCTGCTGCAGCAACAAATGAGGACTTTGAGTTGCATACAACCTGCAATACCAGACAGATAATTGTATTATAACAGCATTTTTAAACAAAAGAAGCTCACCGAAGATAGCATCAGTTGATAACTTGATATTTCAACAGAATGAAGGAATGGATGTGTTTAGTCCCACATTGACTAGAGATATGGCTTAAATAGATCTTATAAGGCTTGTGGGATTGAGTTAGGCCTTAAACCAAAAATTCTAAGAACAATCATTCTTAATATTTCTATTTAAGACTTCCATACACAAAACACATTCCATACAAAAGTCTTGTACAAAACAGTTAAGATGACAACAAAAATCGTACTTAAACTTTCTGATATAGATCTGCATGGAAAATGTTAAATACAGTCAGCAAATTTGCTTCAATTCATTTGTATTAAATTATTAATTCATTTTGTTTCATTTTATATAACAAGAAACAGTACTGTAGGGACATTCAACAAGTTCTGGTAAGTGCATAACATTATATTCGAATACAAGTCCTACTATCTAGTATAGTATCTACCTTGTTTATCTCCTCTTTGTTATAATTATAATTCTCCAATGGCTTCCATTGGGCGGCGGCCTTCAGCACACAACATAATACACAGAGGATCAGTATAATGATTAATAGTCATTCTCAACAACACAAATAATTAAGGTGGAGCAAGAATAGATCAAGAACAACAAAATATACATGTATATCCAGATATCCTCAAGAAGAAAATAAATAATGCAATAAATGTGATGCCACATATATAGACAGCAGTAGTAAAGGAAATAAAGGCTTGTAAAAGGAAATAGAAAGCCCTGAAAAATCATACATCTTGGAGACCATAAAATGCTTACCAATCGCACATCAAAACACTTGATTTCCTTCCCTGAGGAGACATAAATCATATCTTCCATTCCTGATTCAAATGACAATTGTTTGTAAAAAGATGCAATTAAACTCATCTATTGGATGTATCAATGGAGAATTTTATTGTACTTAGGATGTGTTTGATTTTTCAAAAAACAAAGGACTGGACTGCACAAAAGCATTTGTCCCGTGTTTGATACAAAAAATGGTTATAACTTATAAGACAGCATATAAAAAAGGATGTCCCACACACAATATTACTAAACAGTCAAAACTATACACTCTTCCTAACTAACTGTGCACTACCTCCAAACCAGTTGCTAATACATTTTAAAGACAAAGATTGACAACAGAGACCCACAAGCCTTGGTGCAGGAAACACCTACTCTCTCTGAGTCTCAGGGAACTACACTACTTGATATCAGGTTCAAATACCAAAAGGCTGCGTTGCCACCCCTTTAGCCTATTTTCACATTAGGACTCGCATAAAAACACTATAGCCAACCCTTTACAACATAATAACAAGTTGAAAACAAAGACGAAAAAGTGAAACCAAAAGCAATAAACAAAACAGACCTGACTTGAAACAAAAGGACGAAACTGGCTCCACACTAACATCCATAACCAGTTGCGGCACATCAGGACATCGCAGGTCAAACCAGCAAACACGACCATCCTGTTTTTTTTTTTTTTTAACAAACACAACTAGAGCCAATTAAAATTATGAAATAGTAATAATAAAAATAGATGAAATAAAAGGAAGCATTGGTGAATCCTGAACCCTAGTGATTGGTAATGAAGCGATGAAAGAGAGATAAGAGTGGAGAAGGAGCTGACATCGCCGGAAGTGACAATCAGATGAGAGCGTTCACGTGAGGCAATGCAGCAGGTTGTGCTGTCGTCGTGACCCTTGAGTCTTCGAGGTTTCAGCTTAAGCTTCGGCACATCCTTCTCCGCCATCGATGGTACCGTTTCTAAAGTGAAGAGACTCTAAACCTAAATCGGCTCAGGTGTGTGAATATATAACAATGTAACGGATTGATTGCACTCACAAGAGGAAGAGAATGGAACGAAGACAGAAACGTAGTAGTATGTGGTTGCGGTGATGGGAATGGAGTCACCAAGTTGCTGCGGTGAAATGAAACCGCGCGGCAAAGCGTCGTTACTGACACCGGGCACGACGAATCATTTGTCTCTTGTATGCTATTTATGTGTCACGACTGAACCCGACTTTTGTCACACTCTATGGCCTTTATTAATTTTTGTAATTATAATACATTTTACAAGTATTATTTTACTGTTTATACCTCTAATTAAGTGGTTATGATTAATTTTTTATAATTAGATGGAAGGATCCGATTTTTTAAAAAAATATAAGTTGAAAAATTCAATTAAAAAAATCAGAAACCTAAATAAAAAGTTGATAAAAATATGAGAATCTACATAATAATTAAACCAAATATATAATATCACACATCTTATTGACAATTTCTTCAAATAAAATTAGAATTGAAATAATTCAAAACTTATATCACCAATTTTGAATGGATAACTTGAATTATTAAAGCAAATTTCAATTTCTTTCTCTCTATAAATTGTAATTAAAGTATAAATAGATTTCAAAGTAATAAAGTACTAATTCATGGAACACAAAACTTTCATGATAACAAAGTTTGTGGTTTGGAATTAGAAAAATATAAATATTAACTAAATATTATTATACTTTCTTTTAATATATTTTTTTTCGACCATGTTTTTTCTACAAGAAGATTCGAATATAAAACATAAGTTAAGGAGACTTTTAAAAGTCAAGTAGTGGTTGATCACTTTTTTCTTTTATATCTTTGTTATTTTTATTATTCTTTTTCTTTTATATCAGAATCATTCACCAATATCTCCTACTTTCCTTTTCTTTTCTTTCATTCTTTATATCTATTTTAATTACTGAACAATGAAATATACCCATATAAGTATAAAAAATTTATTTTCATATATACTTAAGAGATGGGAGTAGATATAAGAAAAAAGATGCAAGAGAAACGTGCGTGAAATTATGATGAGAGCTGAAAAACATAAGTTAATGCCACTTGATTTGAGTGACATGCAGCGTACAAGAGACAGCAACACTATATACGTTATACTTGCGGCTCCTGTTCCTTGGTTTCTTCAACTTCTTGGGCGAACTTAGTGGCGCCATTATTCTGCATCATATCCTTGCTTTTGCCCCACAGAAGAATGTACAACCCGATCATCACCAACATGGATCCCACCACACTACAAGCATATGTATATTCAAGTGATCAGATTTAAGGGTGGGTTTTTTACTTCTTTTTTTTATAATAAGAACGTGCTATATACAAGAATGAATTTACCTTCCAAGATGAAGCTGCTCGTGCAAGAAGGGGATATCAATCATGCCCGACATTATCTGAACAAGAGGGCTGAATGCAGCAGTAAAGACCGGACCCCTCTTCTTTACGCACCATGACATGCCCACATAGCACACACTTGACCCAACTATCCCCTAAAAACACAATAGTATTTCACTCTGTTAACCTACTTTTTAAGTTTTAATTATGCTCTATATACAATTTATGAACCATAATATTGTATTTTCTTTCTAGCTACTTAATTTATAAAAAAAATGTATGATATATATATATATATATATATATATATATATATATATATATATATATATATATATTACTTTTTTTCACAACCATTGATGTTAATTAGTCTTTTTTATATATTTTAAAATTTTAAAGTTTAATTAATGTTCTTTCTCTCAATTATTCCATTATTTAATATTTCATTACTAGGCATCAAAGAATAAGAGATATTGAAATATAACAATATTTTATATCTATCAAATAAAGTTCCATGATTCACATTCATTAAATTTAAACATGAATAATTATGAGAAGAAGATATTATGTATTGTTTTAAAAATATAAAACATATTATTTTAATACAAAATATAAAAGAAGTAAGAGCATGTTGTAGATAATTAATTTAGAATTATTCAATAATATAATATTATAGTTTTGAAAATTGAGCCTAATTAATCGCCTAAATTAACGTAGTTTAAGTAAACCACATAATGTGGAAAAAAATTGGTCAAAATCTGGTAAAACAAGCAAAAACTGACTAAAATACGATTTACAAGTTAATAAAAAAAATGTTTTACACAAGATGGTTTTGATCAACCTAATTATTTTTTATAAGCCAAAATTTGGTGTTCTATAACTTAAAAGACTGTGCTACTTACAGAATAAAGAACGGTGATTATTTGTATCTTATCCTTGAGAACCCACGAGGACAAGTTGCTGCTGCCAGTGGAGAAACCAAGAATAGCTGCTTGCATGGCTCCAAAGAAGGTCATGATGGCTGTGCTTGAATACTGGCAAGGATATCTCTTCCCTATCTTTGACTGTAAAATAAACCAAAAAGACCAAAAAAGGGTTCCCATAATCAAAGCTATTACACCGATGGTCCATTTCTGTGTTGATCTAGTAGTAGAAGAAGCTTGGTCCATTGCAGATTGATAGTGAGACCCATCAAACAAGGGTTTTCCTTTGTAAAGTGTCAACAACAATGCCCCTCCTATGCACACAAATGTACCAAGAATCTTCGCTTTCCCACCTTTGCATTTAATGTTCACAGTTTCTAATCTGTAGTAGAATCAAAAGAAAAAGGGAAAGGATATGGTGCATTTATATATTATTCTCCATTTGAATGATGATAGTTGCTAAAAGAATAAGAATAAAATAAGTTTTGTGTGTACATATTCTTTTCATACCCAAATGGTAATGCCATAATGAATGTGATCACCGGGACCATATTAACAAAGGCACAAGCAAAGGTGGCTGAGGTGTATTGGATCCCCAGAAGGAAGAAGTATTGTGTGACGGATGCCCTACAAAGAAATCATTCATTACGTGTTTTTTCTACTATCATGCATAAAGAACTATAACATAAAGAAAGATCGTTATTTCATGACTAACCCAATAATGGCACTGAAGAAAAGGCAGCATAAAATTTGAAATGTGAGCTGTGGTCTTCCATTTCTGCAAGATAATACAGTTATTAAGATCTTTCAAAGTTTCCTTCTGGCATAAATGGGCCCATTTGAGCACTCATCCTGGATAGCAATATATGATTATTAGCTTAACATCCTTGATTCTAAAGATGAAGAAAAGTTTAGGTTCAAGTGGGTGACTTCATAGTCATTCATTGTTGCAGCTTGTGTATCTGCATGCTAACAATTAAAATAAATCCAAAAGGTAAAATGCCATACATGAAGGAAAGAACTAGGCTATAGATTTTAATATCACGTTAAATTTCATCCAAAAATCAATTAAGTAAATAAACCGTGTAGCCCAATAATATATATTGAGATACACAATGCAGAATTTTCAACGAGGTCTAGAAGAGATTATAGTCTCTTATTATGGTTGGAAATAATCTTGGATCACACAAAATAAAAAAGGAATTGAGAGTGCCTATACCTTTCCTTAAAGTAGCCGATGGGGGCCAGAAATATAGTAGCAACTGAGAGACGATATGTGATAAAAACCAAATGGTTCATTCCTTCTTGAAGGACTTTCTTGAGAAGAATGTTCACCATGGTTAAAGAAAAATCTATTGCTATCATTACTAGGAAAGGTTTCCATTCATCGCAATTCTTCATTTCAGCAATGCAGTTTTGTTTCTGGGGCTGAGTGGGGCCTCCCTCTATGTTTTTATTTTTCAGAAAAATGTTCAAATGCTCGCAATGCAACATAGGGCTACCTGTGGCTTTATATATATATATATATTATTCCAGAATAAGTGGTAAGAAAGCAACATTACTGTTCCAAATCAAACACTTTATAAGTAACTATCCCTTTTGATGGTAGTTTAACGTTTGTGTGGAATAATATATATATAAGAAAGCAACATTACTGTTCCAAATCAAACACATGTGATCTTTGGACTATGATATCTGATCCTGTTCTAGAGAAGGAGACTATTAGGGAATCGTTTAAAAAGATTTTAGGTTAGTTCATGAATCATGGCCCTGATGTAAGCATTATTGGTTAATTTAGGCCACTGGTTTCATGTTTACAATTCATATAGACCCGAAACAGGTAATGTTCTTCATGTTTTGTTCACGTTCTAGTACCCTTTTCAGCAATTGAACTTTTTTTTTTGAGTGACAGGCATCTTTTGGGTGGAACTGTGGCAAAAACATGGCATCTAATGCTTTTTTAATCAATCTTCCACGTCAAAAACATTGAAAACTTGAAGAAAATGTCACATCTCGTAGCTATTTAGTCACTTCAAAATCTTAGAGAAAAAAAGAGATCACAGTGACGAAAACCATGGTAAACTTTAATTTGCAAATGAGGTAGATCAGCATATGCCCTGGAACTTGGAGTTCGCATACATTCGGATTCAAATGTCATGTTGGTGGTGTTAATCATGGGTGGCTTTCAGTACTTGATTTTAAATGAAAAGTCACATTAGTTAACCTTAACTCCAATTACAACTTCAAATTCTTCTCTTTACAAAAAATAATTAGGATTCAATTTTGATACCTCAAAACTTTTTATATTAGAGCTAAATGGAAAATCAATTAAATCTCTAGTGCATTGCAAATTGTGGGAACTGATCGAATCTTTGATCAATTGGAAGTCCCCGCATTCATTTTCAGAAGAGGGGGGGTGGGGTGGACAGATATTGAAATGGTGTTGGAAATGTGCGAGATATATAATTAATTAGCACTTATTTATTAATGTTGGATGTAATTACATCTATCACTATTAAATAAAGGATTTTGTGAAGAGAAGAAAAATTATCCTAGCCTAAAGAAATCATGTATCCAAGAAAAAAAAATGTAAGTTCAAAAGACCTAAAAGAGTTTCTCTAGCTAACTAAACAAAAGAATCTTATCATTGTTTTAAACTTTTGTCTGAGATATTTAGGTTTATATTACTTTAAGAGAATTTTTTATGTTTGTCTATAAAACGTGCTATCTTTATGGCGAATGCTACCGTGGTGACCACCATTATAGGTGTTCTATAAATCATCTTTTTTTACCATTAGATTTATCCTACACCCTTCACATTGAATTATACCTCTTAACTCCTTCCTCAGCCCCTTCCCCCACCATTGACCAACAAAAAGATCCATCAAAGAAACATTGTGGTCGTCAAAAGGTCGTGGTCGCTCCGCCAGTTAGTGGTAGGTTTAACCCTAACCTAGCATGAAAATGTGGTGTCATGTGTGAAGTTCTCCAATGATGGAAGCCCCAAAGTGTTGGCCTCCGTCAACAAAACCCTGTCCCTCACATGTGAAATTGTGGTCCTTTGTCATCATTTCCCTCCTCCACCATTTCATGGGCCACTCTAAGGACATCTCCAAACTATCTTGGTCCTTCGACTCCACTCTGATGATTGTACCCTCCGTATATGGGACACCACTGGAGGCAACTACATCAAGACCCTCTACGGCCACAACGAATTTCTCTTGATCTGTGTAAACTTCAACATCCAATCTAGCTAGCTACATTGTCTATGGCTCCTTCAAGAGATTGATCACGTATTCAACACCCACCACTCCATGTCCGTCACCTCCGTCCACTACAATCGCAACAATACATTCATCATTGTCGATAGCCATGACGACTCTAGCAAGATTTCTCCACTGGGAGTTTTGTTTTGATGGAGTTATGATGGCATCCCTCGATTTTCATTTGATCTAAACTTGTTGTCACCTGACAGTAATGACAACCTTTCAACGACAAATGGTTTAATGGTTGCTATCAATGTAGAAACTCAGCAACTTTTACACTATCAACAAATAAAAAATGGTAACATAATTTTTAAGATAATTATGTTCAAAGATAACAAACTTAGTATATATAAATTATCATTATAAATAAAAGACCGGGAACAAATAAAGTCAGATAAATATTGCAAATGCAATAATTTATAGCCCTTAAAATAGTAATAAAAAATTATAAAAAAAACTATTAAAAAAATATATGATACTCAAATAGTTTATTTTTTTCATAGTGACTCAAATATTTCCACAGGACTATAAAAAAATAAAACATTATATATCTAAAAAAACAAATAATAGAGTATCTTCACAATGAAACTATAGAAATAATTAAATATTTTTATTTCTACAATAAAAGCCGAAAATAAAATAATTAGGATAATTAAAAATATTATATACATTAAATGTAAAAATAGGACCCCGAATTACTGACGTAGATCCGTCCCTATGAAGGTAAATGATGGGATGCAACATGCAAAATCTGTTGTCCATTAGCCAAAGATTATATGGGCACTGTCCTACAAAATCTCCATCCTTCCGTATTTCCGGTTTCCTACCAGATCTTATCGTATCTCAACAATTCCAGTGAATGAATGAAGCTTGATTATCCGTTAAATAATTTTCAGCATTTAAATGACTTGTCGGACATGAAATTTGTCTAAAACTAGGAATTTCTGCTTTGGAATATCTATTAAAGCAGGCATCGATCTAGGCATCTCAGTACTGGAATTCCTTCTATTTAGACCATATCATATCAAATGCAGGACATATCATCTCAGAATGTTTGCATTTTACTATATTTACTCTGTTCGATCTCCATTGATTTTTTCCACGTTTTTCTGGTTACTAAAAACTATTGTTTTGTGCTATAAATATATTAAATAGGGTGATATTTTGATTATATTTGACAAAATTAGATGAAAATTGGAAAATTAGTTGATAATTCAAAATAGAAAAACTTGTTAAATTGTAAGTGTCCGTAAAACTATATATTAAAGTAAATGAAAAATATAAAATGATGTAAATAAAATAAAATCATGATTTATTTAAAAAATATAATTTTTTTATATATATATTAAAAATAAACATAAAAAAACATATAAAAAATTAAAATTAATGTTTCAAAAAATATTACTTTAAGTAATATTTTTCAAAAAATACTAAAAGTTATTAAAAAAAAATTTATCGAACGGTTAAATAAATTTTTTAGCTACTAAAAAAAATTAAAAAAAAATCTTATCGAACATAAGTCTATAGATATCTTTGTAGTGTATATAAAAGTTTTTTTTTAACATAATAATGATATAAAATATCACCAATTTTGCTAATTAGATATATATGCAGGCAGAATATTGGAAAATAGATTGTGATTATAATTAGATATATTATTTTTATTATTAAATTTTTTACAGCATTTTTATGATTAAATTATAGGCTAAAAATTAATGTTTTAAAAATATACTTTCATTTGTATTATACGATATATGTTAATAAAACCTGTGCAAATTATTTTAGAATTATTTATTTTTTCGAAAGATTACTTTTTATAGATATAGACTTACTTTTTAGATACGATAGACTAAAACAGATTGTAGCTATAAGTTATAGATATAACCTTTTTTTATTAATTTATAATCTAAAAAAAGCTTCCTCGCCTTTCAATTTAGACCATATCAAAATGCAGGAAGAGGACGAATCATCTAGATCTATCTTACTATTTGAGAATGTTTTTTTATTTTACTATTTACTTTGTTCCCCGTTGATATTATTATTATTATTATTAAACTATAATCCAAAAAAGACATATCGTTACTGAAATTTTGCCTTCAATATAGATCAATGTTTTAAAAAATGACTCAAACTAGCTGGTTTGATTGGGATTTGGGAATCGATCAATATGTTAATTGTAAAAAAAATCATCTCATTTCAAAAGCAATAAAATTCAGAAAGAAGCAAAAACTAAAGTTTGTGAAAGCTAGTGCAGGAAATCAATTTGAACTAGTACGTAAGACTCACATCGGATGAAAATCGCACAATTGCATTAACATATAGTTGGTGTGAACTAGGCTCAAATTCCTTCACAAATGTCACAAATTCGAGTATTATAAATAATAATAAAAAAAAAGCGATTAAGCCAAACACAAATTTAGAGACTTTGGAGGAATGAAATCATATACACAACAAAAGACTCCGGAAGACACAAGAATGAGCTTTACTCTCCAGAACAGGGATAATTGGATAACTAAATTACATATGAATTAACAAATGCATTACAGAGACCAAAATGATGAAAATTACAGTTACATATATATCATAGGAAGGGAATAAACTCAACATTACATTTCCCTCGTCAAAGAAAATTGAAGAAATATTCAATCACACCGGGACTGTCTAGTGTCTACTATAAACTCATCAATTTAAAAGAACAATTGGTAGACTAGTAGTATTAAGAATTAGACTAATTAAGATTTATTTCACTGACTCATTTACAACAATCAAACAAGGTCAGAGGGCACATAGAGCAGAGGATCCCAATAGGACCAAACTCATTGTTGCTCAACTGCATTGCATGTCCACCCATGTGGCATGATCTGAGAATGTCGTATCAATAATGGACTGAGTGACCCCAGAAAGTGGCCATATATGTAGAAGAAATGGTTGCATTTGAAGGGGCAAACAAGTTACTTTCATGAACCTAATTACAAATCATATGCTATTATGTCGTTGGACCAATTCACAATTGTAATTGGTGGGGGTTGACAATTTTGTTCTGAGCTAGCTGACTCCAGCAATAATTAATGTTATTGCGTGCATGTGATTGTGAGGGAAAACTTCAAATTTAATTTCATGAAATCTCTTTTCTCATCAAATAGTCTGGTCTTGAGTGCACCAAGAAGTCCATATGCACCAGCACCTGGACCTGCTTCACACACATCTTCAAATGAAAAAGGCTCCATGATACGTGGCATGTGATTGGAACCACCACCACACATGAAAAATTTTGTGGCAATTCAAAATTGGGACCATCATTTACTGCAACCATGTTTTGTCAATCTGCAACTCTTCCCCTGCCAAATTTTTTGAGCTTGAATTAAGCGTTTATTTAGTTCAAAGACCGGTATCTTCTGCTCTCGAGATCTGGACACAAAAGAACATGCCAAAAAGTGCAATGAATACACATCAACACAGGAAATATAAGTCTTGACAAATTTACAATTTTTACAAATAGTCAATTTTATCAATTCAAATGTTAAATTGTGACTCTACGATATGATCATACGTAATAAATTTTTAAATAATTTAAATATTTGTAAATGCATAATACTTATAAATAAATCTGGTTTTCATTTTTACTCTATATATATTTTCTTTTTTTTATCCATACACAAACCTTTTAAATTATAATAAAAAATATGTTGTTTCTAAAATATTTAATATATTTTAAAATATTAAAATTATCAATGTATAGTTTTTTTTAATGAATATTAACGTATGGATATAATTATGTATGATTTAGTATTATGGTTATAATACAATAAAATTTAATATTTGATTAAATGATGAATGAATATTTTATTTTTTGATCCATTATTACCTTTAATTTACCTTATTTTGTGCTATTTTTTTCTATTTTCTTATAATTTTTATCATCAGTAGGAAATAAATAAAAGAACTATTTGAAACTATGAATAGATAAATTTAAATATATATATATATATATATATATATATATACACACATTAATTTAAGAACAAATTTCTAATATCACTGGGGTCATCATAAATATAAAATTTGACAATATTTGTAAAACTAAAATCTACTTTAATCTGGTTATCCAAGAATGGAGCCTCATCAAAAGATCAACTGATTATTTTTCAGCTTTGTCCTCCCCAGTTAAAGCACGCTGTGTTTGCTGATGCTTCTGGTTCTGGGACCTCTTTCCTTAGGGAGTAGTTTTCTTGTGTTTTTTATTTTTCTGTTTTCCTACTCATAAAAAAATCCTTTAATCTTGGCATCATTTTTTATGATGTTAATTAAGGCATGAGTTTGTCGTCTTGGGCCAAGTCGATCGTGCAACCCAGTGGGCTGCTATGATGTTGGCCTATGATCGACTGGAGGATACAACTAGAATATATTTTTTTAATTATTTGTCACATTAATATTAGTATTTAATGTACAACAATATTTTTTCTGTTATTTAATTTATCAATATTAAAAAAATGATTAATTTAATTGATAACAATAAATTTATTTTTTATTTATAATTTTTTTCAAAATTATCATTAATATTTTTTTCTCTTTCTTCTTTTAACAACGAATATTTTTAATCTAAAAATAATTAATAGATGAAATATTATAATAAGTTGAGTTTTATTAAAAAAATATTATTTTAAACTTAAGTCTAATAAATAAAAATAAATGAAGTAATTTAGTATGCAAGATTATCATTATAATATATAAATACTATACATTATTATAAATTATGATGAGGGACAAGTTATTTCAAAACCAACTCTAAAAGAGTTACTCTCAATCTATCCTCATATTTTTTTATTATTATATTGTGTTCAATATACTTATGACATATAATATTATTATAAATCCTTCATTGAAAATTATAAATACTTCATCAAAAACTTATTGAAATATTTAGACAAGACTTTTACTAGATACATTTCCTGTATATTAGTACCTTGTTTAAGTCTAAACCAATTTTGTTAAGAGTCTCTCATGTAGGATTAAACGATTAATAGTAACATATTTAATTGCCAAGGACTAATGAGAGTACGAAGACAAAAGAGCCGGTTTCTTATCATCCAAGGTGTGAAGCTCCAGCTTTGTGTTTTTTCTAAAAACACAAGCTGTGAATCACTCTGGCTCTAGTCCAGTAAGGTTGGGTTAAAAAATAAAAAACACGAGTATTTATATTACAGAACCAGGAACAAGTGAAACAGCACTAATAGTATTAATGACACAGCTGAAATTCATGCATATCATTACCATTTACCATAACCACAGAAAAAAAAGACACTAACTACTACAGCTGGGGCACCACCACCGATACGGAACAGAGAGAAATACATTAATTATGTAACCGTTATCATCCCCTCATAGACTCTCAAACCAATGACCCAGAAACCAACCGCGTTATCACCGAGGCCAAGTGAGAATTTCACAATGCAAATGGTGAACAAGTTAAACTACATAGCTAAAGTTTTCACCTTGTCACAAAGGTTGTTTTTATCTGACAGTGCACGCAACTGCATAAGCCCATGACTTGAGATGTTGTTTCATTGCCACAACATCATCAAACGGAGGCATCTTAGTTTGCCACTGAATCTGATATTCCCGTGACTCCTCCTTAAACATATCAAAATAATCAAACCTCAAATCAGGCCCTCCATGAACCACATTGGTTCCATATATCCCCAATTTGTGCCACTTCCTTCTTTTTCTCCTCTCTCTCTTCTTTGTTTCCTTACTTGTTGGTACCATGGCCTTCACTTCTTCAAATTTGTGACATCTTGGACTCGAATTCTCCACATTCTGAGACTCATGTTGCAATGGGGTAATGGGTTTCAGCAAATCTCTCTTGGGACACTCTTTGAAATGGACTAAAGGTGCAAATTGATCAATCAATGAGGCTTCGGGTTCAGGCTGATCTCTACAGGTCAAGATGTTGGTGTAGAACCAGAGAGTGTCAAGGCTTTGTGCAACCCGTGACAAATCCATGAATGACTCTATGATGACCAGAAATGTGAACAGTGAACAGGACCAAGACTATGTAACATGTGAACTAGTTTATACAATAAACGAGGAAGCTTGTGTAGTAAATGCGGGAACCTATATTCTTTTGCAGAGTTTCAATTTGGACGTACGCTATTTGAAAAAGGCCAAAAGCATGAGATGATAAGTGCAACATCCTCGTTGCGTGTTTTTCAAGAGGACCAAAATGCCCTTGGGTCTGAACTGTATTTGTGAAGAATTCACGGGGACAGTTTAGTCTAGTAAGGAAACCAGCGGTAACACAGTGGGCACCGGGGCGTTACTATAACATGTTCAATGAACCATTATAACAGCAACCTGCAGTTTCCATATCTAAACAGAAAATTATCGAAAATGAGCTAGCCCGATTAAATATGATGCCAGCTATGTGCTTCTCTGTGTTTCAAGATCTAGCTCAACTTTAGCGTTATATATTAACTCTATATATTTTATTATTTATTCTAGTTATGATATCAAGGTTTAGTCAATTTGCTAACAGGTTAAGGAAAACATGTAATTGAGTCGATGTTCACAGTGGTTATTCCCTTCGTCGCATGTTATACGTTTGTTTGAGTTTTTTTTTTTTTTGGAATTATTGTTCGAGTATTTTAGTTTGTCTTAAACTAGTAGTTTAACTAAAAGGATAAATAATTATTTTATTTATTGATAATTTTTTAAAAAAATATATTGAAATTTAATTTAAATATAAAAATAAAAGATGATAGATTGAAAGTAAATTTGTTAAGAAGATCAAATATACAGATAAAAACAAAATAAAGATAGTTTGAGACAGTAGAAAAACAAATATATGCAACAATTTGCTCATAAAGTTGATGTACGAACTCTTCCCAGTTGCTAGTATGTGTAAGCTAGCTAACATGTGGAAGGGGTTGAGATGAAAAAGGGTTGAATGGGGATTGTGAGGTGAATTGACCTCCCTCAAATGGGTATCTAGGGTAGTCTCTGCTTGTGTCATTTGATGTTTGTTGTTACAATATTAAGGTGGAAATTGGATTTTTCCAATTTCCACGTATCTCAATGATCGATGTGTTTGAGATAAGACTGCTAACTTTGATGGAACTTAGTAAAAGTGTTGATTGAAGTGCACTTCAAATGGATTGAGGTCACTAAATGATAGTATAATCCTTTGCCAAAAGGCTAAGACACCATGATTAGGGTATGAACACTTGCATAAGGTAATTCAATGTTTAATCTAGTAGCGATTTTACTACGGTGAACATATGTAATAAATGTTTTTCATTATAGTGATATTTGTAAGAGTTTGAGATAAGATGAATTTCCTAATACATGTATCATTTAGTGTTGTCTTCACTCAACCCTTGATTAGATTGAGTCTACAGTTCAATCTAAAATAGTTTAATATTATTGTTCAATTATAAATTTATATTAATTGACTAATAAGTCATTAATTTATGTAATATTAAATTTAATCATTTTAAGTAAAATCTTGTATTTTTATTTTAATGAAAAAAATATAATTAAAAAAATGATCAATTAGATTTTTTATTAATCATCAATAAAATTAATAGATATTTTATATCAATATGATGGTGATAAAAAAAATCTATATTAATTGAAGGGAAATAATGAACAAAATAATCCATTCATTGGTATAAGATATTAAAATATGCAAAATTATTTTGAAGGTTTTGAAACTATTTTCAAAGTAAGAAAAATTAAGAAAGAAAAGGTTTTGGCTGACTCACGGATTATTTTGAGCCATCCCTCCAAACATATTCTACTAGTAGAAAAAATAAAATAGATACGTAAATTGTCCTCTTTTTAAAGTGGGTTTTTAAAATAAAATATTTAAATAATCATAAAAGTATTACAAATATTTTTAAAGGTTAATTTTTAATAATAAATAAATAAATCACTAATTTAGTGCACGATTCATGGGTCCTGAGAGATACAAATGAATCTGCGTTGTAAGCCGACTTATCTCTTTCCTCTTCTTGCCACACTTCCCTCCATCCTCCTCTCTTCTCCTTCACTCTCTGTAAGACTGTAAGTCCCCTCTCTCTCTCTCTCTCTCTCTCTACAAACTTGGCTATCCAACTTCATTTTCATTTTGCTTCCATCTCTATCTCTGTTTAATCATGCGTTGCATTATTCTAATTAAATATAGGCTTTCACTGGGAATATGCTGTTCCTTTATTCATTAGCGTTTCTCACACCGAAATTGTTTTCGCCTTCCTTTCAGAATCCAGTGCCTGTTGTCAATGTCAACTGTCTGACCATACTGCATAGTTTTATAGTCATTGCTGCTGATTTAGTCACATTTTTCAATTCATAATTGCCATAGAAAGAAAGAAAAAAAAACTATTGCTTTTTGTACCATAACTAGAATTCCAAATCAAATTTTGATGCTTTAGGTCTGCCCATCATCACTGGAACCTGAAAAATGTCACTTGTAATCCCCTCATCCTCTGCAGCTCCTTTGCATTTTTCTCAATTGGAGACTAACAATTTTAATTCCCACCAAAAGTTTGCCTCTAATTTCTTCTCCCCTTTTCAAAATAGAGTGGGCTTGGGTTGTAAATCAAGGCATATAAGGACTTACTTGAGAAATGAACTAAATGTTCTTCATAAGTATGCAGTTAGGTCTAAGGGGGACGATTTTGAGTCGATTAATGACGAGTCTTTGGACTGGGATGATGAAGAAGAAGTTGAAGATATGGGGTTTCCTTGAGAAGGTGCAATTATATACAAAAGAAACGCGACAATTTTACATCTGGAGTATTGCACTACCTTGGAGAGGTTAGGTCTAGCAAAGCTTTCAAGTGATGTCTCAAAAACTAGGGCTGCTGCAATGGGATTGCGTGTTACAAAAGCCACTTTCCAAATGGCACTCCTGTTCAGATATCTATAGATGTGACCAAGAAGAAAAAATTGAGGCTTGATGGGATCATAAAAACTGTCATCACTCTTCTTTGCAATAGGTACTGCCTTCATGAATTTACATTGTCTACTTTCAAGTGCCTTTTCTAAATTTCTTTATCATCTCTTAGTTTTTATTCATCTTTCTTGATTTTACTCTACTTCACAGACCTTACGGAGGCAGATGTGGAAGTTTCATAGAACTAATAGATTTAAATTACTTTGATAAAAATTGATGTTACAGAATTTGCTGGCGTGGATATGAGTCATCAACTCACTCTTCACCAAAACACTGTTCAAAATTGTTTTTGCTCATTTCTGCATCATTTTTTAATTCGGATGGCCATACATTGTACATCCTCAGGAAACTTTTTAGATAACTGGCAAAAGCATGGAAGCTTTAAATCCTGAAATTGATTGGTCTCCAACTTCCTTATCACTTCACCTTCCTAGGATCAAAAATGATTTCACAGAAAATTACACTCCACTGAAATATAACTGCACTCAACTTGTGATTGAACTTAGCTTAGAACTTTTTGTTGTACCTTCTATTCTCTTCATTGAACTCTACTATTATTTACCATGAAGTTCTGGCACATCTGCCTCCATGATGTGGTGTAACTAGATTTATATGCTTAGTCCAGTACCTTCTATTTCTAATTCTATACAAGTGCTTTCTTCCCAATGTTGTCACCCCCTCTCCCTGCACCCTAAAAGTAGCATATTTATAATAGCTGTTGATATTCTTTGCACTTTTGGTTGACCCGTGTCACCTAATTATGAACTGATCTGCTATGATTGGTTTGTTTTTTGAACAACAATTGCTTGTTACATAATTGTATTGCATTATTCATCTCAATTTATTAAATCTTACACCAATGCTCCATAAGAATTTAGGTGTAATAACATGGAAGATTCTTGGGGTAGTTGAAATAATATGATATATTGTAAGTTTACAATAGCTGCTAATGGGTTAATTCCCTTCAGGTATCTGGATGCTAAGCATCGCAAGTACCGTTGCATACTTATTCACCTGACTGAGTTATCGAATATCTTCCTGCATAATTATTTTAATGTTTCATCATTTTATGAGGTAGCCAATAGTGCAAATATAGCAGTTTCAGTCAAGTACTTCTTATTGTTGACTCCATCTGAAAATATTAAAAATAAATAAAATATACGAAGTATGCCCCTGCCACATTCCATAATTTATTATTTCCACAACATGTTTCAATGTGATTTTCTTTTGAAGGTATTGTGCGCCATCTGCTGAGAGCATATTCTCTGAGTTCTCACTTTTACTCACTGACAAACCCCTTGAAGAACCAGAGACTATTGACAAGGGTGTTATATTTGGGGAAGACAAACTTACAACCTCTGGAAACAGTGGTGAGGATGATGACGACGATGCACTTATTGACATGGATGATCAACTATATTTTCCTCCAGAACAGAAACAAATAGACATTTCGAAGAACATAAGGGACAGGGTGCATCTTGAGATTACAATGAACTCAGTATATGGTCCTGGGTGCAAGGGCATGTGCCTGAAATGTGGTCAAAACTTTAACACTGGCAATTGCAATTGTAGCAAGCAGGAAGTACAAGAAAAAAGCTTTGGCCCACTTGGAAATTTGAAAGAGAAGATGCAGTTGTAACACTTATGAAGTTCATGTGTAGGATTTGCTCACAGTGCTGTATCATTATGTGTAGAAGTCCTGACCTTGATAGGTTTTTTATGTTCTGACATTGTCAAGCGCCTACCACGAGCTCTTGGATCCATGATCATACATGGAGCATTGTTCTAGTTGTAGCTACGCCTTAAAGTCTGTCTTTGGAATGCTTCTTTCCGTATGTATTAGATCCATGATCATACATTAATACTGTTTAAATATAATATAATTAATATTACACACACTTTATTAATCTAATACTATTTTAATGCTTATATTATTATTTTTTATTTTATTTTAATGCTTAATTTTGGTTGGAATATAATGTATTAATTATGTAATGTGAGCAACACTATAAAAGAACCCAACAACACCTTCAACGATTGATTCACTCTCTCCCACCACAATCAAGGTGTTCTTGACTAAAACTCTCCACCACAAAATGAATTATTCATAACTATATTCCTTATTGCTAATCCCTTGCGTGATCCCCGTTGATCAGTCTTCTTTGCCAACAAATGCTAGAGTTAATTGCCCATCATGATCATGGGCTGCTTGGTGATGGTCCGACCTGATTGGCCAACTTTGCAATGAAACCAAACAAGACCAGATGATCAACTGCACAAACATTCTGAGAGCAGATCCTAGAATTCTGTCTGCAAAAAAAATTGTTGAATTTTCAAAGGCGGTCCTGGAGTTGGCCTTGAACAAGGCAAAGGACAAAACTTTCTTAAGGGATTGGTGAAGACAAAAAATATTCTCCAGCCATTGATGAATGTGCAAACTTTAATTATGGTGGGGTGGTTGGATCGTTCAGAAGTGCCCTTGGTGAGTTGAAAGATGAACCTATATATGCTAACTATGATGCCAAAATTGCTGGTGATGATTCTGATATCTGTTAGATTGTACTGGCTGCTGCACATATTGTTAACCCTGCAATTTCTGCTCTTAACCGCCAAATATCGTTGCTTGGCTATATTGCAGTCCCGCCCACAAATAAAATTACTGATTAAGACAGTTTATGGGGACAACATGCATGCATGTTGTCAACCCAAGGTCTAAGTAGAGGTTTCTATTTGTTTTAGCATCTCTTTTGTAGAAGGGGGAGATTAATTGATAAGATCAAATTGAAGTTTACTACTATTACTGTTAAAGATGAAACCCAGAGTAAAGAAGAAGAAGAAGAACTACCTACCTTTTTATTTTTGCTTAATCAGAATATGAGTGTACAATCTTATTTATATGGCTGATACAAAATTAACTTTACATCAGTAAAATAGAAAAGCCAACCAATCACAAATCATAATTGACTTCTGTTTATTCAAACATTGACCATCATCTTTTCCTGCCTATGTATGACATTTTGTTTATTGAGACGGATCTTCGTGTTAATTTTTCTTACATTGAATTCTTTCCAATAGAGATATTTAGTATTATTTGGCTAAATATCCTAGGCTCTTTCTAAGCTAGTCCCGATCTGCAAAATCAGAAAAGGGTTGCAGTAATTTGCATATTTAATTATTGTCATCTTTTCTGAATTGAACTTTTTTGCATTTTTAATTTCAAAACGTATTTAAAGCAGTTTAATATTGTTTTTTGTATATTAATTTTATAAATGAAGTATTCTAATTTTAAGAAATATGTAGGAATTTTAAACCATGCTAAATGCTAAAATTAATTTTTCAAAGACTTTTATGATTAAAAATTTATAATTTGGATTTTAATATCTTAAGAAATTAAAAAAAATTGAAAGAATTTTACAAATTTATAAGATTTATAGGATTTTATGAATTTTTAGAAAATATTTAAAAATTATAATAGTTAATGCAAAAGATAATAACAGAATGGTAAAATTTATAAAAAGAAAAGAAAAATCAATAAAAGAAATTCAAACATTTTAGTAGTTATCTTCAAGTTTTTGCTCTTAAACAAAATATGTTCAACCAAACAAAAAATTACAAGATAACATCTAATTAAAGACCCAAAAAAAGCCAGGAAAATATGGCACACCACAGTGCCTATACCCCTGGTACCATATTTTTGTAAGGATCAAACAAAAAAAAATAAAGTAATTGTTTCCAAAGGGAAAAAATTGGATCCAAAACATGCTTGAGTTGCTTTCCATAGTCTGATACAATTTGACACCGAATGTAAGGAAAAGTGCCTTTCATGATGCAATTGAATTGATAAGAAATTAAAGGCATGTTTAGCTTGAACAGAAAACAATACATATTGAAAGCTTACGAGAGACAGCTAACCAGACCCTCCACAAAACCATCTAACAAATCCAAAACCAAAAGAGCATAAAGAATCGAACATTAAAGATTACAAACAAAACCAAAACAACAATGTCTCACTGTGAGGTATTCTAACAACTATCCCTGATCCAGCACCTACAACATACTTGCTTCAAAGATTCAGCACGACACCAACAGTAAGTAAGAGAAAAAGAAATTATATAGGCTTTAACGAAGAGAAAAGAAATTATGTATGCATGATAGGGGAAAAAAAATTAACGACAAGCAGAAATAGAGAAAGAAAAAAGTGTTTAAAAGATGTTGAGGATTTTAATGAAATTGTATGATGAGTGTGGTATTTATATTTTTTTACTAAAAAGTCATCAAATCTATTAAAATTTACACTAAAAAATAATTCATCAAAATTTATATATTTTTTATTATCATGATTTTTTTAAGTGAAAAATTTTAATTAAATACTAATGAATTTTATTATACTTCTAAAAAAATTTTAATAGTCTTAATTAAATATCACAAGACTTATTTATAATCTTTTAAAATTCCTATTGAACTTTATTTATACTATTTAAAAATCCTAATTTATATCACAAGATTTTTTTCATGAAAAAAAAAAATCTTTTAAAATTCTTTAAAACTTAATCCAATACATCCCTTGTACAGAAGCCATATTAGTGCATAGTCATTGTTACCGATGGTTCGTAACTTCATCAGCAACTTATGTATTTGAATAAACGGACAATTCAGGTTTATTTTAATATTCTTTGCGTTTCAATGCTCATGTATGCTTATCATCTCTCTTGACACTTTATGCATTATATTTATTTGCTTATTATTTAGACATTTTATCAAATAAAACGGCATTAACAGCATTGATGTTGCTAAAAGCATAATTGCAAACTCACTCTAGTTGATAATTAAATAAGTACGAGAGAGTTAATTTCTTCCCATCAAAATTAAAACCTGAAAATTTGTTTACTCGTTCAATGACACGTATAATTAAAGAACCGAGAAATGACAAAAAAAAAACCGCGATTTTTTTATTGTAAAGAAATAATTATATAAGACGAATATTAACTCTTAAATGTCTACGAGCAACGAAAGCTTTTATTTTGAAGAGGAAATCTATAAAAAAATAATTATTTTATTTTAAATACTATATTTGTATAATTCTAGCTACGGTTTTCAGATATTGTAGTTGGAAAAAACAAATAACAAAAGACAAGGGAAGTTCACGTGTTAGAAGTTTTGTGTGTGAAAGGGTTCACGTGTGAGATTTAGACCGTTAGATACATGTCACTCTTCTCTATTATTATTGATTAAAGATTAAAAAAGAGCACATGATAAGAAAATAAACATGACATGGCAGAATATGATAAAGTAGAACAGGGGACATGCTATTAACTTATTATAAGGGGGGAAAACAGAAAAAACCACACAAAGCTGAATAGCTAATAATACTTGCAAATTTTGCATCTTTACTGATCACTCAACATTTTCCATGTGCATCTCTCCTACTCGTAGGCCCACATATAAATGTCATGCCATTGGCCACATGAGAAATTTAAATTACACATGCATATATTAAACTCATTATATATTATTAAATATTTTCTACTAGATAATTTATACTAAATACTTATTATTATATTAATTTTTATCAAATATATTTAATATTTATTATATTTTAAATAATTTCATATTTATTCATGTATATTTCATTTAGGATAAAATATATTTTAAGTCTTTCAATTTTTTTTTCATATTTAATCTAGATTCTTATATTCTAAGAATAATATCTAACTCTAATTATAATTGATGAATTTCGTCCCTCTTTATAGAACTTAAGATAGTAAGGCAAGAGCAGAAATTCATCCATTATTAAAAAGATAATTATCAGAATCATAAACTTTTTGTAAATAAAAATTAACTAAGATCAATTTTGATTGAAAATTAAAAGAACTAAAATGCATTTTATCCTTAAAATTAATGTGATATATTTGTCAAATGAAAACAAAGTTTGTTTCATCACAATTCACAATTGATTTTGATGTTGGATCAAAAGATTGATTTCATGAATGTTTGACTTGATGTTGAAAAATTGATTTTGAAAATATTTTTATATATTTAATTACGCGTTGAGAATAATTCAAAATTAATTATAGATTTAAATAATTTTGAGTGATTTATGTGTTTGATCCAAAATTTTATATTCAATTTTATTTTTAATTTAATTTTATAATAAAACATCCCAACATCAAATTATATCACTTCAAAATCAACCTTTAACCTTACAAAATTAATTCTATTCAAAATGAATTTTGTTAAGCAAGCATCCAAACACATTCTTATGTTCGTGCTTTGCCTACTTTGAAGGAATGAATCATCCAACTCATTCCTAAAAAAAAAAAAAACAGATTGATAAAAGTAATATATTCAAGAATTTTAAAAAAATATTTTTTAGTTATTTTTTAGATTCGGTCTACGCATGTTTTCGATAGTACAACAGGTTTTGCCATATATTTGGATGGTTGAGGGAATAAAGGATCATCAGTGTATCAGCTGCGCAAAAACTGTGATATCACAGAAACAATCAAATGCTTCTGATATTTAAAGTGCTGCTAGTCTCTTTAATTCCCCATTACGGTTCAGCCAATAACTAGTATGTTCTTATGAACTGAATTCATCATCTAATTAATTCTGCAAAACTCTATTTTCTGAGTTTGATACCTAATTACCTATCCATTGCAATGCAAATTCCTTAGCCAAACAAGCAAGACAAACAAAGTTTGTTCACAATCAACCCAACATCTAAGAAGCAGAAATATTCAGAACCTGCCATGAGCACCAAAACAGAATTTGTCCCAGGACCTACATAAGTACACATTGAGCCAATAAATCTGAAATGCAGAGTGAAATTTCTTCTTTTGTTTAGTCTAAAATTACAGGTGACAAATTTGTGGAATGCCAGATTCCAGAAAAAAAAATTAAAAAAAGAACAAGAAAAATGTATATACGAAACAAAAGAAAAAAGAAGAAAATTTTTGGATTATGAACAAGTGCATCATCATCTGACAGTGGAAGCAACAGTATGAGCCCACCATCTAAGACTTTCTTTCATGTCAGTTTCATTGTTGATAGCAGGCATTTTCCAATTCACCAAAGAGTTCTCTTTTTTTCTCCTATCATATTCCTGAACCTCCCATGCTTCAGAAAGGTAAGGCCTTGGAACACTTATCTCATCACAATCTTCATTTTCTTCTTCTTCCTCTTCCTTCTTCCGTAGCCTTTGCAACCCAGGAATAATTGAAGCCAAGCTTGAGTCTTTATCCTCCTCTGAGAAAACAAAACCCAGATCCATGAACCCTTTAAGCTCCTCAAATTCAAGGTCTGACAAACTCTTGCTCTCCCTCCTCTTCCTAGTTCTACTGCTTGAGATTTTTTTGTTCTTCTTAGGACACAACACCTCAGGATGAGGCCTAACCTGCGTTCTTGGGTTCTCATCAGGTTCTGAGTCAGTGGCTTCTTTTCCTGAGAGAATGGTTTGGAGCTTTGGATGGAGAAGAAGCACTGAGTCAGGTGAAAGAGAATCTTGGTTGAAGCTTGTTGTTGTCATGGATAATTGGTCACTCATGGATCTGGTGTGGCTGGTTCGGATCAAGGGTAGCTTTGGTTCTTTTTCTTCTTTTAACACATGATCTAAATTTTCTGTATAACTTGTAATTGATGTGTGAGGACTAGAATTTCTCCTTAAAATGTTAACCTCAAACCAGCAAGAATCAAAGAGGTTCAAGACAGCCTCCGCATCCATGGCGGCTGAAGAGGAAAATCAGCAGAAAAGAAAACCTTTTTTTTTTTTTTGACTCAGATAACCTCTGTGAAGTGATTTACCTAGTCCATGTAGATAACTAGAATATATATACCATGTATGATGACCATATTGCCCTTCCTTTAACACTCTAATTACAAAAATTCTAAACCTATTGGTTGTTTGTTTACACGTTTTGAATTAAGTAATTTGAAACATGTCTTTTTCAATGCATGTGTGATATAACTTTTATTGGAATATTATTGTCTATTTTGCCGAGTGGAAATTATTAATTCCGTCGAAAGGGAAATAATGTTTGGAATTAGGTGGTTTTGTGAAGAGGTAAAAGGAAGGGTTAATTGATTGAGGTGGAACCAGTGAATTGTGGATGCTACTAGATAAAGCTAGATATAAGGTTGGGGGATTGTGGACAATTTGACATCAAGTTACTTATCAAGTACTGATGTCTATCTAATTATCTCTTAGATTCTGACATTTTAATAGTTTTCATCTCTTCTTGTTTGTTTGATGATTACACCAAACCGTTTTGATGTAAAATTAATGGCTCTAACTACAGAAATTACTGTTGGTTGCTTCCAAATTACACAAACTTGAATTGCCCATGTCACTGTGGTTGGCATGTTTTAGTGCCTTATTTGCTGCTTTTCTGATCATATTTTTTTTTTCTTTTCAGTTTTTACCTTTGTTTCCCAAACATATTGTCTCTTGTGATAACTGTGATATTTGAAAATGAGTTTTTACATGTAATAATGTAAATTTTCCCCTCTTTCATTCCTCTTTAAATTAATAAAGTAATAAAGTAGTTAATATTTTGTGTTAAATTAAGCTACACGTGGTTTTTACTTTTTGATACTCAATCTATACGAGATCAATATAAAAAAGCTTTACATGTGATAAACTAGGCCTCAACCAAATAATATTATAGCTTTTACTCAGATCACGTGTGAACAACAATAGCACACTTAATTTTGCGTTTTCACAATTAAAAAAAAAAGTGTTGATCATTAAAACGTTTTTAATGAGAATGATTACTTTAGTGGTTTAATTTTAAGTAATTTTGTTTAACCTTTTTTTTCACCGGAATATATAAATAACCGTTACTTAATAAATTTATATCATAAATAAAATATTTTTCAAACATTACCAGACGCACAAAATTAAAGTTAATCATTAATTTTAATAATCATAATATTTGAGTAAATTTCATATAAAATATTTAAATTTATATAAAATTATAAAGTCTTACAAAATTATGATTTATCTAAATAACTATCCATTATATACATACTTTTGGTAAGATCAATGTCAACAGAGGAGAGGGGAATCAGGGAATAATTAATATAAAGATATATATGGATTTTTCTTTAAAAAATTAGCTACGGCTGCATTGCTTTATAACAAGAATCCACACGTAATCGGGTATGGAAATACTGATGTCGTGTACGGTGTACCTACTTGTATAGGATACTAGTATAGTACTATTATTTTTATTATTTTCGATCTTATTAATTAGTATTTTTAAAACATTTGATTAAAAAACTAAATTATTTATTCATAAATTTAAAAAATATTTTATCTTTCAATATAACTTTTTATCTTTTAATAAAAAACATATTTATTTTAAATTTATTAATCAATATTCTTAAGAGACCGGTTAATATTTACCTATCATTTGCTGCTAAAAAAAATTTTACCTATCATTTTATGTATTAATTTCTCTTTCAATTTCTTTTGTTAACATTCCGTCAAAAAAATCTCTTGTTAACATTACGTGTGAATCTGAAAATGAATAAAATATTTATCAGGTGTTGACCATTAGTTGCGCAGTCACGTGTGCATCTATACAAATAAAATATTCATCGGGACACGCATTATTGGTAGTCAAATTCAAAATATCGATTATATTCCAAAACTAAGTTCCAAAACTTAGCAAATAAAAATTAGGCAGTGGAATTTCTTTTAAAAAGTCAATACAATCTGAAATTAAATATATTATACATTTCACAACTGTGTCAAAACAATGTCAAACCCATTGTATTAAGGCCGGGTCCCTGTTGCATATATATCATAATAATAAAAATAATATATAGTATCATTTGAACGAATATGTATAATCTTTATCCAAAACAAAACATTAACCGATTCAACTATTCACAATTACTGTAGGGAAATTACATTCATATTTAAAAACTTCATGTAAAATACAACATTAATCAATATATTTAGTTGTTGAATCATTTGATATCATCAATTTAGTTTTTATTTTTCATAATATTTAAGAGTTATCACTTAATGCGTTCTCTTTCTTTATCTAAATATTACTAATATTATTATTTAGAACTTAGATATATTTGTGAAAGAAAAGTAATAATATATTTGTTATGTTATCACAAATATTGAAATTAAACAGACGGACTAGGATAAAATAGTTTCCTATGAAGAATATTCTGTTAATAAACTGTGACTGGATTACTCGGTTTCCGGAATCAAGTATTCAACGTTGAATGGGAAGTCATGTCCATGTGCTAATTGTGTCTCTCTTTACACCGAGCCATAGCTTTGTAGACGCCAAATTTGTGTGCAAACTTTTACTCACAGGAAGAAGAGATGCATAAAACACTCATTAATCATTCACAGATGTCGTTGTTTGCATGGCTAAATATTTTAATGATTAACGTACTTTCTTATTCAGTAAAAAAATGTACTTTCTAAAGAAAAATAAATATAATTAATAGAAAAATATATATATTTTGACACTCATTTGAGATGTATAGACCCCTTCAGAGAGAGAAATAAAATGAGAGAAAACCAATAAATCATAAGTGATATAATACAAAAAAGAAGAGAGAAAATAAATAATTATGAAAATAAAAATGAATATTGAATGCAACACAAAGAGAAATTTAAAAATGTTAGATTTGATGCAAATATTATAACTAAAATCCCATGGGTCTTATGTGGGACTTCAGTCCATCCCAACATACATAAACTGGAATAAAGTTGTTTGATTTTAACCAAATATTTAGAATTGAAATCATTGAACATGCAATCATATTAAATATTTAAAAGAAAAAATATGTTATCACGGTAATTTTATCCAACTCGACCAGGCCTCGATGGAAGACACCTAGACCAAAAAAGAAAAAAAAATGCTTCACACTGCATGCAATAAGCACGTACATAAATATATACACACCTTTTCTTGATATATAAAAGTGATTAATGTGTGCAGGATGAATTGCCGGGCAAATCTTCTTTGGCGGTAAACATAGCTTCTCTGGTCATGGCCTGAATGGTCAATTCAACTGCCAAATAAGTCATTGCCCAGTAATGCACCTGCACTTGAGCTTTGCTTTCTTGATAACCAATTTCTGGGTATCCATGTCTATATATAGTGTAGGGGATGATGAAACTAGGACATGCATCGCACAAGACTAAGGATATTCCCAGCACATCCTCTGCTCAACAAAGAAAGTGGTCCATCCTCTGCCTTTAGTCTCACAGCTAATGCACTTTTACTGTGAGATTGGTACCACAGATTTTTCTTCTGAAATTCCATGCATTTAATTTTAATCAGCAAACATGTCTCTGCATAAACAGAACAAGCAATGAAATGTGAGTCTGTGACAGAAAATTCCATCCATGTGAAAGGCATAATTCTTCTCTATTCCTTTTCTAAGTTAAGAATATGCTGGCAGTGAATACCTAACTATGTCCATTCTCAATGTCATGGTTGAAAAATCAATCCCCCTTCTTTTTTTTTTCACAAGTGACGCATTACCAAATTCTGAAATGACAAGTCTAATGATATTGTGATCTGCTTTCAAAAATCAATGTGATCTTTCCATTCAAATGACTAAATGTATTAGTGATTGCTGAGATCATATGGCTTGTGTAGTATACTGAGTAACCAGTGCAGTTGACACTTTGAAATTCCATTTAGAAATACTTTCTCAATAAAATTCTACATACATAAAATACATACATGTATGTATGTATATGGATCCGCTTATGCACCTATGTACATATGCATGTAGTAATATAAATTATGCATGTTAGAGAAAATCAGTTGATCATCTTGTGTTAAATTATGCTCTGGCTTAAAGATTTATTGCCCTGATCCAAGCAATGAAAGTGCAACAGCCTGAGGCAATACTTTGTAAATTGAAAGCCAAGGTTATCTTTAGGATTTGTTTTCTTTTCCCTCACTTGTCTATCTCTCTTTCCTCTTTTAATCAGGGTGGTCTTGGAAACAAAGAGATATTTCAACTAAATTATTATGAGAATGAAGACATTATGGTATCTTTTTGCTGCCGGTTTATTCTTATGTACATAGTACATATATACTCATACCTGTTGCCAATTTAGAATCTTTTCTTTTCTTCTGTCTAGGGTGGCAGTCTGACAGAAAATTTCATAGGAGAAGCGCACGAATGTCAAAGAACCTCTGGAAGTAGGTAGAAATTAATCAAATTATGTAAGCAAATCTTCATTTAAATTTTTACAATAAATTCGTGAATGGTAAAGCAAATTCTCTTCAATTGTGTAGTTATGCTTAAAGAACAGGTTCAACTAGCAAAATAGCAATTCAGCGTTGAATTCTTCATAGTGGACGCGGACTCCTTTTATGCTTAATGTTGGACTGGTTCTATTCCCTCGAAAATTAAATAATATCAATAACAAGGGCTTTTCTCCAATTAAGATATCCATTTAAAGGTGGAGTTTTACAATTACAAAATTTCAAGCCATCATCACCATTAAATATCTTTGAGGGATTAAATCTTTCAGACTAGTGGATTATTACTGACAGACACATTATAGGCTACTTCCTGGTAAATTTAGGTCGAGTCATATTTCAGAAATCACGGGGCTGGCATCTACCTTTAAGAAATGATTTATATACCCGAGTAATGAAGTGTGGCCTTGAACATCAAATTGGTCAAAGATTAGTATAATTTGTAATGCCTTGTAATCCCCCACAGTAATCTCATTAAGCTTTATCGTCCCATCCAACAGTTTATAATCCAAAGTTAGTGGCTGCTAGACTCTTTACACCTTTAATTTTATTCACCTGAAATTTTGTTTTGGATTGATTGACACGTCATAATATGGACTTATAATCCTCATGAAAAGGAAATCCACTTGTGCATGCATAAACTACAGATAAATAAGTACACCCGATAGTTCATATCCTGCCTGTATATAACAGAAAGTGTTTATGACCAATTCCTACATAGGAAAAGCATTTGATTAGTAAATCATGATATAGACAAATCCTTGTTTTTGAAAGGGATTGATGGTGAAAGAATTTGAACCTGTAAATAACAAGAACCTTACAATGGAATTGTACCGGCATATGCTGCTTGTTCCTAATGCTTTTTTTTTTGTTCCTAATGCTTATCAGTGGCATATCCAAGTTAGGTGCTCATAGCTACCTATAAATAACCTTCCATTTTATGATGATGGCCTCCTAAACAAATTTGGTGTTGGAAGTGTGATGCATAAATGTGCTGTTGAGGAATGATAGAGCAAATCTCCATTGGCAGTGGGAAGTAGAGGGCTTGAACATGCATGCTTCTGGTTTGCCAAAGGAGATTTGCCCTGCCATTTTTTAACAGTTTCTGACTAAATGCATTGTGTTGGCTATTTTCTATCTTCTTCGTCATATGACTGTATTTAATTAATTTCTTTCCTGTTTATTAACGGTTTTCCTTTCAATATGTGGCAGTTGGACATGGAGGACTAGGAGTTTCACTTTTATGAGACTTGGAGACCAAAATGAGAGAAACATAGCTAACAATCAGAGATTTTCCAAGACAATTGGCCAGCATTTCCAGTTTCATCTAGTGTCATGAGCATATGAAGATGCTTAAGCACTATACTGTGAAGTTAACAAAAAGAGAAGCTTCAGTTAGCAACTTTGTTTGCTGCATTGCTAATGTATCTTTTATTAGGGAGCATTGATATTTGATGCACATATCTTACTTTTTCTAATTAGTCTCGAGAAATCTTCAAATGCCAAAATCTATCACCATTCAGTTTAAATAAATTCCATGTGTTATTTCACATTCAAATGTTTTTCATGGCCAATATGAGGCTTTTGTTTGCATAACGTTTACTTATTCATTATGATAATAAAACTCAAAAGTTCATACACTAAAATTCAAACGTATCTTGAAAGAATAAACAGGCTGATGTCGGATACAACTTTCTGAGCGATTATATCTGAAGTTATCATTGTGATAAAAAAAAAAAACTGTTGATAATGCAGAAAATCCATGAGATTGATTCGGACATGATGCCCAAGCAGCATCTAAGAGCCTATTTGTTTTAGATTTTTGGTAGAATTGATTTTACACCATTGAGAGTGATTAGTATTTGTGCCTTAATTAAACATGTGCCCGGTGTGTAAATTTCATTTTTGCTAGTAATCCAAACTAGCACTTTTTAAGCATTGATTGGACTTAGCCGGTGTTTGCTGCATGCCAACTCATTTTAGTTTCTTCTATACTGTCTTTTTTCCTCATTTATCCCTTTTAGGTCCATCTAGCTCAACATTATTAGTGGAGCATAAGTTCATATTCCCTTCTCAAGGAGATGCTTTGCTAGTACAAAACTACAAACTATAATTTTGCATGTTTGAGCTTGAGAACATGGAAGGTGGCAAATAATTTTTTCAATGATTATTTTTCCTTATTTAGTTTATGGTAAAGATATTATATTAGACCACTTTAGTTGCATTCATCAATAGCTAAACAGCACCCGCCAACTCACAATGTCTTAAATACAACCACTAAAGAAATTCAAGCTTTTTAATTTTTTGACAATCTAATAAGGAATTCTGGTGGACCTTATGCAACTTGTTAAGAGGCCAAAATTTTGCACATATTTGACATTTGTTTCTGTTCAATTATGAGTAGATGACAGAAAAAGTCTTCAAAAAGAAGAGGTTTTCATCATCTGGTATCAAGCGTTGCATCTCTGGAACTTAATTACTTGCTAGTATAGTGAACATCTTCACATGAAAATCAAAGAGAAGCATTAGTACATTGAGAAAGACATACTGAAGATAATAAGCAGAGACTATTTTTCTTGGTGGTATAGGATAAAGGAAGTGAGTATATATTGTTGCACTGCTTAAAAGAGTCGTCTTTGTCTTCATAATATTAGTGTGATCGTTGCAAGAGAAAATTGTCGCAAGTATTATACATCCATGCAGTATGATCTCTATCCAATAAACAGAGTTGGGGCTGAACCAGTTTGTCATGTGAAGAGTTTGATTCATGGAAAACTTAGTATGGGAAAGAAATCAACCAAACTTGTACTCTCAGGCTAGGATACAATCAGAAAAATAATGTAGATTAATTAGTCTCTTATGAATTACAAAATTCTCCCTTAATATGATTTCATGCTTAATATACTTGTTAACTTTAGAAGGTAAATGAGGGAATACACTTTAGATGATAAAAATTAGTTATATTATAGTCATTAGTCATTGATAAGAAAAACAATTATTGAGATACTAGCCTCATTGTTTATCATACTCATGTGCATGCGTATTTGATCACAATCTCAACAGTTGGTGTTCTAATCAATGGCTATAACTATACTCTATTGTTTAAACTGAAAAATTCTTACTTCAGAGAAGTTAAATCCAACTTTTTAATTAAATCTTATTTGATCTCTTATTGTTTCTGTGGGACTGTAGGTGTCATGCATATAGATGAATAACTTTTTAAATAACTATAACTTCAGACCTGTAAGTTTGTATTGATCTAATGCATTACTATTTAATGTTGCCCTTCCATTATGCAGCCCCTCACACTTTAAAGGGTCAATCACTAGTAGCAGAATAAAACTTTAAAAACTGGCCAAGAGCAGAAAGGGTGGTATTATATATAATATAGGTATTTAACTTTTCATTACTTTAGAATATCAATCGTGAAAGGTGAAAGAAAAAGAGAATAAGCTTGCTGAGGAGGAAGATCCAGATGTCTGTGCTATGCCTTACTTTCTTCTCCTACGTCGTGTCAGTTTGTTGACAATTCCTTCTTTTGTGATCACTGATAAAATGAAAATGTGAATTTAAATCTTTAAAAAAATGACAAACTATTCTTGATTTCCATGAAATCATTCTCCAGAATTTTTGGTTGTAAAGATTACAGTTCACTGGATTTAACTTAGTATGTGCTGTTGCCATTTCAGTATATCCAAAAAAAATTCCTTGTTCTTTGGAATTTTACCATATTGCATGACTGAAGCAGTCCTTTATACTTTACTTTCCGCAATTATTGTAGACTAGAACATCATAATGTGGTCGAGTGGTGACATTTTCCACAATCACCAAAGGAATCCCAGGAACACGCTAAATTTGTTAACCGAAGGTTGCCAATTCCTTGCATGTGATCCATACGTGAATGATATGTGCACTGTTTAAGGTAAAATAGTGGAGAAAAAAAAAGCTTTATCAAGCAGACTTTTAAAAACAATGAATTTGAGAAAGAGGAATCTAAAAGAATCAATTCATTACTTAGGTTGTTCAACTTGTGACTTCAAATAATACAAAATTAACCAATTAAGAGTCAATTTAGATAAAACTAGTAATAAGCACTTAAGAGAAGAAGAAAAAATAAACTAAGAAGGTAAAACATCTTTTACAAGTTAAAATAAATTTATAAATCTATGTTTCTCGAAAAACTTTTTCTTACAACTTGTGTAGGTTGATTTTTACTTATTAAAAAGTCATTCATTTTAGCCTCTGTCCAATAATGTTTATGATAAAAATTTATCTAAACTAGTCTTAAAATATAATATTTTGTTTATTATTGGCGTCTTTGGATTCACGTAAATATCAATGTTACGAATTGTTGTTTCTCCATCTTTTATTATATTGAACGTGGAAATTTAATTATACGTGTGTTGCATATATCAATGTGAGTTGATACATAAGATATATTTTTGTTTGTCTCAGATATAAGAAAAATTTAAATAAATTTTATCTTATTTAATATTATTATCTCTAAAGTATTTTTTATTTAATTAATATTTTAGTTTCAATTATTTTTTCTTATCTTGATACCAACTTTTCAAAGAATGATAAATTAAAAAAAATAAATTTTAATTAAAATTGATATAATTAAATGTGATTAATTAAATTTTGTAATATGTTATTTTTTTTATATTTAAGAGTGAAGTATAAGAGAATGGGCCAGCCTGCCTTCAAGAAAAAGTTGTAGTAGTTCAAAGTTCAGTGTAGTCCTTTAGTGGGAAGGGAGTTTCACGCCATGGAACCAAAATTATGTGATACAAAAATGATGCATTAATATGAAAGATGCATTATTTTCTAATAATCAGACTCGCATGTTTAATTTAGAGAAAAATACAAAACTAACTAATGACAAATCATCAAAATAGAGATCTGAGTTTATTATAAAATTTATACTTCTGAATATTTGTGAATGGTCGGATAACAATTTGGCAATGAGTGGTAGGATCCATGGTCCCAACAATAATTCCTACGATAAGTCCTAATATAATGTTAGAATTTTAAGTTTAGATTTAATTTAATTTTGACTTATAAGATAAGGTCTATTCCTATTTATATACTTTTTTTGGACACATCTTTAGTCACTGTGGAATTTGAAAAGCATAAATCTTGCATAAGCCTCTACTCTAAGCTAACTGTAATCCATGAAAAAGAGTTGCAGGAGAATTGCTGGGCAAATCTCCTTTGGCAGGTTGCACACGTACACTTGTATAGCATTAATAGCTTCTTGATACCTGCCAAAGAGAACTTGCCCTGTAATGCACCCACAACTAGTAAAGACGACACACACAGAAGATGACTACTGGGAAAATTATTTATGGTTTTCTAGCCACGGCTATATCCTATGGAACAATGCCTTCCATTTTGTGTTTCATACGGTTTTATTCCTTTGTCTAGGAACCATCCCTTTTGCCAGTACAAAAGGTTTTAAAAAATAATTAGAGCTAGCAGTTTACTTCTATTTTCATTTTTTGTTTTAGCTTTTAAATGACGAAACTGTCACATACCTTATATTTTTTAATTTGATTCCTATTTTCAAATATTTGTATAAAAATTGAAAAAAAAACATCATTTTTTCTGTATTTCCTATATAAATATTTGAAAACAGAATATATATATATATATATATATATATATATATATATATATATATATATATATATATATATATATATAATGAGGTGACAATTTTATAATTAAAGTAAAAGCAGAAATAAATAACTCATGGACTACGAAAAATATAAATTCAAAATGGCATGGTACTGGTACATACATGTTGCATTGGTGACCTCTCCAAACTCCGAAGGCTTTCCCCCTTTTCTATCTCTGAAGGTTAACACATGCTTGCGGCAGAATTTATATTTGTATAGGCTGTTAAAATGTTAATATTTATTTATATTTTATTGTTAGCAAAAATAAATTATTTTAAAAATTAAACCAAACATATTGGAAGAACTTGAAAACATCTAAAGTAATCACTGAGTAATTAGTAAAAGTTATGTTTTTATTATTTAATAATTAATATGAATATTGAATATTAGAAGAAAAAGATAACAATAACATATATAATTAAGGTAGTACACGTTAAGTTAAATGACATGTAATACTATTAACTTCATTTTTCTCGCAGCAGCACCTAATCAAATCACAAGGGATCAAAGTAGAATATTGACCTCTTTTTTTCTTTGAAAAAGAAAGCACGATCGAGAAAGCCATCATAAGCACTTTGGCTCCTGTAGGCCGGCTTAAGCAATGTACCTTTTCACGCTTCAAGCTTAGGGTGACCAACCAGAATATATGGTTTTAGATTTTCTGTTTATACATTCATAAAGAATATATATTTATTTTGGTTTAAAGAATTAAGGAATCTGAATATTGTTGGAAAGGAAAAGAAGTGTGAATAGAAAGAGAATAAGCGATGAATTATGCTGCTGCGAGAAAGAAGATACTATAGACGAAGTTCTCAAACACAAGATTAGCTATCGGTGCTATATCAAATAAATAATGGAACCAAAAGGTTATATTAATTTTGAAGAAACTAGAAGCAGCGCATGGATTTGGATTCTTTGCTTTGCTTATTTTGGAAAGAATGAAAGAGATTTTAATGAATTGTAGGTGAAAAGTATACTATATATCTCTGAATCCTAAATTGCATGAAGGTTACAGATTGACAAATGTATCAATTTTATCACATGTATTAAAGATTAAAATGGAAGTCTAAATGTCAAAAAGACTTTAATTATATTTAATGATGCAAATCCAATTATTAAATAATGAAAAAAATAGAAAAAGAAAGAGATAAAGAATTATAAGTGTGAAATTTGAGAATAAAAGAAAAGAAGAAAGATAGCAAAAAAAATAATTTAATTATGAAAAGATGGAATCAGAATGCAAAGATGTTGTGACCTATAATGTCAAAAGTATCTATGATGTAATATAAAAGATTTTATTTATTTTCTTTATTTTTGGTTTCCCGTATGAAGGGTCTAGTTTATTTATTCTCTCTAAGATAAGAGATGCAAAAACATTTGGACAAAATAAATGTCAATCTATTTCTAACAATAAATTTATTTAGATACGCTTTCCTGATTTTTTAAAAAATAATTATTTTTCAATGCATTACCTTCTAAACATTATATGGGTCATAATAACAGGAAAACACAAAAAATAATAGAAATAGAATTGTATAAATAGATAATAGGAAGAATTACATTACAAGAGTTTGACTTCCAAACTCCCAACAAAACGGGTTTAGCCTCTCATGGTCATGAAAAACTTTACACTTCAAGAGCTAAAGATAAAAGAAAGGGTTGGATGACTAATAAGGAGAATGGCTAAAAGAGAGAGGAGTTTCTCTTAAGGGATAGGCCTAGACTTTGGGTGGCTTTGAGACTCGATGTCTCTTTTCTTATGTTTCCTCCTTCTTTTATAAGCTTAAGGTAGTTTACTTTTCTTATGGGCTTTCTCACTCTAAGTCCAAGTTTCGTGCTGAGCCAGATTGCACGCTAAGCTTGAATTTACCCGTTAAGTGAGGATGTGCGTTGGGCCTCGATTGTGTGCTAAACGAGCTGTCTAATCCTTTCAACTTTTCTTCCAAGGCCTTTTTTATTTAGTTTTTATATCAATAAAAAATTATAAAGATGTTAATTTCTTCATTATTTTCTTAAAAATAATAATAAAGTAAAAAAATTATATTCATTTATTAGTCAGAATTGACTATCAAATTAGCTTATATTTCACAATTATCACTCACTTTAGGTACTGCTCCTCCTGCTTTGATGATCCAAATATGTAAATGCCATATACGAAAAAAGAATCCATTAATACAAAAAAAAAATCCATTCAAGCGGAAAAGCTAAATGTGTTCTATTATATTGCAATTATTTTGTTTTTTACTGAATCTTATATTGCAATTATATATATGACTATATCTGATAAAAATTATATATGACTATATGAGCATCATGAATGAAACGAATAAGCCTTTGTAGGAGTGCTTTTTTTTTTCTAACTTTCACTGATACTAAATATTAGTATCTTATTTTCTTTTTGACAACAAAATATTAATATCTTGTTACTACCTTCATTTTTAATCTTTTACTTGTCTAAGTTTTTTTTTCTATATTGATTAAGAAGTATATTTAATTTATACAACTTTAAACTAAAATTTCCTCATTTATTGTTTTACAAATTTCTATATTATTTAACTAATCTTATTTTTCAATGCAAATTTCACTATGGAATAATATTCAGGTTCATCACTATACCTTGTAAAAATTAAAGTTATTAATATTTGACTAAAAATAGTCTTAACTACTCCTGTATGGCCGAAGTGAAAAGCATATATCATAAATCCATAATGGCTAATTAATGCCAAATGGAGACACATGCCCAGTTATGCAGCTGCAGCCGGGAAGACAAATTGTAATTTCTACTGCTAACGTTTTTACGACTGGTAAGAATCGGTATATCCTATGGAACAATGCGTTCATAATATTCTTGTGATTGTGGCCTTTCATAGGATTAATTTCCTTATTGTTGAAGCATTCTTCTTTTTCTTTCCTTTTATTTTATCTTTTTACATATAATAAAGATAATTTGAATTGAAGTAATTAACAAAAAAAAAAACAATTGGTTTCCTCATATTTATGCGTTCTCTTATGGTGATAAATCGTCAAATTACTCCAAAAATAATGTTAAAAGAATTAATTTTATATATCTCAAAATTAGAATTACACTTATGTAATTTAATCCCTTTCCTTTTTAAGATCATATTTCCTTATATATAAAGTTATACCCGTCAGCTAGCTTGGGGTAAAATTAGAAGATTGTATCCTCAACTCGTTTACTGCTTTTTTATTTATTATTTGATATAACCATAATGCTAATCTTTTTCCTTCAAGTTAGTTCAATTTTCTCCTCTTTTTGTTTCATATTATTATTATTCTCTAACTTGGGGAGATTTTTATGACCATCTTTATTAAAGCTTTCACTTATGCTTTTAAAGTAAGTTTTAACATAGATGAATGGATATAATTCAAACAAAAGGTTTGTAGTAACAAAAATGTGAAACAAAAGAGACAAAAATCTATATCAAGCTCATTAGGAAGGATTTGGAATTCCTATTAAATCTAACAAAAATAAAAGAAAAAAAAATAGACGACAAATTTTCGCTATGACCTATTTAATCGTAAAAGAGAAGTATTCACATGCTCTTCATTGTAATGTACAAATAGTATTAAACATATTTCTTCAAAATGAGATAGTGAACACATTTCTTCCACCAAATATCCTATTAAATAAATGTGTTTCGATATCACATTTTGGTGGAAAACCGGCCACCACCAAAATGTCATCAAAATACATTTTTTAATTAATCATATCTCATCTTTCTTTTTCTAGCATACTTGAAACTAGTAATTCCTGCTCCACATACTTTTATCAACTCAAAGCAGAAATTAAGTAATGAGTAAATTAACATGAACTTCACTAACAAATATAAGGAAAAATTATTCTTTGAGAAGACGCAGTTGATATTAGAGTCGCAGGAGAATCGCTGGGCAAATCTTCTTTGGCAGGTTGCAGAGTATGCATAACTGCATATATAATTAATTAATATAGCATAGCATAGTATAGTAAACTGTCAAAGGAGAACTTGCCCTGTAATGCATCTGCAACTGCTGGGAAGGTATACCAAGCGGAATGACTACTGGGAATGTTATTTATGGCTTGCTAGAGTCAGCATATCCTATGGAATTATTCTGGCTTTTCGTATGGTTATTTAATCCATCTCGAACCAACTTTTTAAAGTGAAATCAAAGTAGGTTTCTGTAATATTATTTGTGATTGTATGGTACATATTGATTGCATTATGTGTTGGTAACCATCCAAGCTAGCTGTAAAAAGGTGAAACCCTTCTTTCCAGCTACGAAAGTCCTCAATCAGCTTGCACAAGAATTTATCTTTTTAATTTATTTCGAATTCAGTGGGTAAAAATATAGATAATTATTATATTATGGAAAATAATAAAAAAATCTTCATTTTGTTTTCAAAAAAAAAAAAAACCATGAACTTTCATTTCCTATCATAACTCATAATTAGAATTCAACAAAATTTATTTTATTATTAACTGAGTTGGTTAAATAGTATGTGAATATATTGTTATAAATTTTTTATATCTGAATTTGATTCTTATAGATAATTTTTAAAAATTATTTGATTGGAAAGAGTAGCAAAGAGAAGGATGAGAAATTTGGTTACTAATTTGCTTACATATAAGCTCAGAAAAGGACTTAAATAAGATGAATAACACATGGAGATTTTTTTTATTGTATACCCTTTGAGATAAGACCTATTTGCTACCTTTTATTTCAATTTATATATCCTTCTCAACTAGCAGGTTAATTTTTTTCATTATATTAATATTTCTCTAATTAATTGAGCAAAGCCTTATTTTAAAAAAATTACTAAAAAATCTTAAAGAATTTATGCCAATAAATAAATTATTATAAATAAACATATTGATATAAATGATCAAATATTTCAATTGTAATATGTTTTTGAGCAAATTACATAAGCACTCTCTTAAGTTTAGACATATCACACATATCTCTTATCTTAAAATATATTTCTTTTGTATCTCCTGAACAAATTCATTAATTAACGTTGTTAGTATATTTGTAAAAAATCAAAATTATGTTTCATAGTTCTGAAACTCCTCATTTCAATACTCTTTCACATGTTCTGATCATCATCTTTGTCTGCTAGAATTTCGAGGACCATTGTTGTATTTTCTTGGGTTAAAACTTCTCCATTGATTTCTTCATGAATTTGTGAGTTATTGATTGTGGACTGTGATTTTTATTTGCTTTTGTACCGAAGGTTTCACATTAATGATTTAATCGTAGAATTTCAAACAAAGAAAGAAATATTGATGATTTAATCGACTAATATAAGCATGTAAGGAATGAGTGCGGCTGGAGACATTGATGTGGGGAATAATCTTTGCAGTCTTTTAATATATATAGTTATTGCTTGCTTAATAGAGCACGATGTGATACCTTGAGTCAGCAACCTTTAATAATTTGTTCTAGTGATCATTGGTTTTTTGGGTAATGTGATGCATGTTTCTATTCTATGAATTTTATGTTTATTACAAATAGTTGTGAATTCATTCTTTAAATGGTTACATTGACGAATGTTTTAAAGATATTAATTAACGAGTATATTCTATTAAATACTTTTAATTGTTTTAAAATAAAAATATTGAATTATTTTAATATATTTGATATGATAAATATTTTTCAATAATAATTTTCTATTAAATTAGTTTTGGTCCGTAATCAGACTTGTTTATGAGACTAATTATTGTTATGGAGCAATTTTAGCATTCACTCTCAAACGGATTAGGAGTGATACTATTTCTTTTGAAGTATTGGGTGGGGCACATGTATATGTACTGCCGTTGTATTGGACTATGTTACAACTAATTGTATTTTTTTGGGAATGTTATTTTGACACATCTTGTGATCCAAATGTCAATTAATCATTTTTTTCCCTTTAAAAAAATCAAGTTCTTCTCCGTAAGTTTAATATATGTCATCAACTGAATCATATCCATTAAATATAATGTATTTAATTTAATACTCACAAACAACAAAATTCTTACTCAATTTTATTTGAATAAAAATGATAAAACAGAAAAACGCCTGATATTATTGGACAAGACATGAACTCATTTTTTATATTTATTAGTAACGTGCAAACTTACAATCTTAGCTAACTTGACATATTTGTAGTTATTAATTAGAAAGTTATATATGTTAATGTTGCATGTTACATTAAGAATTTGGCTATGCAAAAGCGTATATGCATATAACATTTAAACTATAGGGTAAATATATTAGTATCCCCATTATTATCGTTCGATCGAGTGCATCCTTCTTTGGTTTGTATTTCTCCTCTCAAATAATTAATTATAAACAATAAAAATTTGACATTTTCATTGTATAAATTTTTCATTTTCGATTTCCTTCTTCTCTATTTCCTCCAAAACAAACTTAGGGGCAAAGAAAAACCTAGGCACACTTCTGGAAGCATTTTTCATGGACCCAACTTATAGAATTATGCCCACTTCTTTACTTACATAAGCCGATCGAGTCAAATCTGGTCTTACATTTCCCGTGCTATGTAACACTGTAACGTATTTAACGATATGTGGCGAACATCACATAGAATAGAATAATCAAAGTATCCGCAGAATATATATATATATATATATATATATATATATATATATATACACACACACGTCCTTTTATATATGAACATAAAGCTGTTAGGTCAGAATTAAAGTACCTTTCAACGGAGAGTGATCAATAAGAATATATGTTTTCAGATTTTGTTTATACATTAATAAGGAATCTGATTTTGTTGGAAAGAGAAAGACTTACTGTTATAGGTAGAAAAAAGAATAGGAAGATTGTGCTGAAAGAAGATACTACAGCACATTCTCTTTCGTTTCTACATGCGATATTTGATATCTGTGAATAGAAAACACTATTTATTAATTGACGCAAAAGTTTTTTATGTTGAAACTAGCAGCTCAATGATTTGGATTATGTGCTTGTTATATTCGTATTGGAGAAAGAGATCAGAGCCACTTTAACCAATTTTTATATTACAAAACTTATGCTCACAAAGTGCATGAAGCAGTACTTTAAGCCCTGATTAAGAAACTAATTAACTAAGAACGGTTTATTACAAAAGATTGATTTGACTTACCCCAAATATTATATTTATCTAAATCTTGATTACACACACACAAAAAAATTAAGTAGCTAGGGCAACTATCTTCTTGATTACACACACAGAGATATTTGTTCATTCCTAATATAAGAGAAAATTAATTTTTATGGGTTATTCACCTGCTGGTCTTTACTAACCAAAATGGAAAATAAATGATAAAATTATAAATATTGACTTCACTGCAAAAGAAGCTGGGAAAAATATGGTTTTTACCAAAATACAAAACAAGGGAAATATGGCATGTGAACATGCAACATTTCAACCAGTACAAGAAATGTTTCTAATGAATGGTTGAAGTCTTGAAGAAACTAACGAATGCTGTTTTCATAAAGCAGATGTTGCAGGAGAATCGCTGGGCAAATCTCCTTTGGCAGATTGCATACTAAGAAAGTTGCAAACATGAGATGCATATCATAGTGGCTACCTGCCAATGGAGAACTTGCCCTGTAATACAGCTGCAACTGGGAAGATCCACACACACACGTAGAAGAATGGCTTTGGGAACGTTATTTATGGCTCGCTAGGATCGGCATATCCTATGGAACGATGCCTTTATTTTGCGTTGCATGTGTCCTTTCATATGTTTTTATTCTTTTGTATGCGAACCATCCTTTATGGTGAACTATTTTTACATTGAAGTGCTAACTGGCAACAAAAGAGAAAAGGGAAAACGTAACTTTGTTTCTCCAAATTTTTTGTGCCGTATGTATAGGTTATAATATGCGTTGGTGGCCATTCAAAGCTGCAAAAGTCGAAACCCCCCTCTTTCCAAATATGATATTCCTATTATACCAACACAACAGTTTATCTTTCCATGTTTGGTTGTTAAACTTCTTATATTTTTGTCTAAAAAACACTTGTTATATTTTATGGGATTACAATAGAACCTTTTGATTAATTTATTTTGAAAAGAATAAAGCACTTATAAAGAACTTTCCTTTTATAGCTCTAAAACATAGTTTACAAAATTAATATTCCATTATTGCAATCTTTTTGCCTTTCTAACAAATTTACAGGAAAAGATTGGAAAGAGAAAAATCATCGGAGACATCTTTTTAAAAAAGAAATACAAAAAGACTAGAAAATAGTTATAGTACCCTATTTACGTGGACCAACAGGCCAAACGAATACATGTATATAGAAAATATCAGTTTATAAAATGACATGAAAATATTAATGACTTCTTTCATTTCATTATCTCTTTGATTTTATAATTGCCAAATGACCACAAGGGTAATTATTTTATTAATTCAACAATAAAATTTAAACCCCATGATACACAGCCAGAAGTTGGTCTGTTAGATCTCTTTATGTTATCTGACAAAATTTCATTTTTCATGTTTATTTACTCAGTTTGTTAGAATTGTTTTTTTTTTGTTTACTAAGTGACACCACCAAATGGAAGAGATTGAGTTAATTAATATTCTTCATCAAATTTTTTTTTTTTACATCCAACAAAACTGTTATTTAATCATGTTCTTGCATACTCAAATCCTTTTACTGTCTAGGTGAATTGGGATACTGTTTTTTCCAAAGAAAAAATTATTTATATATATATTGGATCTCCTGAGACCATCTTGAATATGTTCTTGTGTCATTTGTTTTCTTGCTAATTTGTTGGTTTAAGATGTTAAGTGTTCATGACTGTTGGGAGTCAAAACTGTCACGACACATGACTAGTCAAGTATAAGAATTACAGTAGTTGTGGTTTTAAATCTTTACATGTTGATATCATTTTAAATAATTCTCCTCAATACATATTGAATTGTGAACAATTTGGTCTTTAATGTTAGTATCTAAATTAATTTGTTGAAACTACGTATACTGTTCAATTTGCATAGTAATTTGTAGGAGTAGCATCATCATTATTCATCTGAAAACTTGCACGTGGAAAGTAAAACTAGCTACTACTATTTTCGAATGTGGAAAAGAAACCGCCGAATATGTTTAGTAAACTATTGGATTGTGAAGCAACGTACTTCTCCTTGTTTAAGCATCTAATGTTTACGTACCAAAAGATTACTATTTATGCCAAAGGCTTCACGTGAACAATCACATGGTCTTTGGACACTGAATGAAATATGAATTTGCACACTGAGAGGAAGTGGGTACTTGGTGGAGGGAGTATTTATTGAGCCTCAACTAGGCTAGAAGAGTGCAATTGCAGTTTTAGTTGTATCTCTCACATGGCCTCTATTTCTATAGCTATAGATTTTAGTATGTTGTAGGAAATATAGATAATTAATAATATATGGAGTGTAGGACTGTAGGTGTTGAGCAGCTTTGGCATTTCAACCCTTTGTTTTAAGTTGAAAGAGATCGAGCATGCACTTTAATTATTCCCATTAATTATTCCAAACAGTTAGACATTACATGAAAGCAAAATCTAAAGGGAAGCCATTAATTATTAAGGTATTTTATGAGGTCTTGGATCAGGTTAACTTTCTGGTGCTTTGTTCGTGGAAAAAATTGTAGAAGATACCAATTACCAAAATATGTTGAGTGATCCGGTGTCTTGAAATTGTGGGAAGTTTTGATGAACTTTGAAATTGGTAGAATAGCCTTTCCTTTGATTCTTTAGGAATGAAAAAAGATGCTATTGGCAACTGCTCATAATATGATTAAAATTTGTAGGCTGTTGTCCTCTTGAAACTTTTTGATGACCCAGGCTTTGCAATTGTAACATAAATAAATCTGCCATAAAAAAACTGCATCACAAAACCAGCTCTCTGGTCAATAACATTTTAGTATGGGTAGGATTTCTCTTATATAGTTGAAAACATGCTCTCATAAGTCATCCACATTTCCATTCATATCTTGCACAATCTATTTGGCGCACTCTTCCTTAACAAACCAAATATATGCAGATGAAAATGTAGAACTTATTATTAAGACTAACATTGCAAGTAGTGTGGATAAATTAGTTAAATCAACTCAACATGTTATCATAGTCAATATATATGCAATAAAACATATTTTTGTTATGATGATACAAGAAGAGTGGAATGAAATGACAAAATGTGTAGCCTTTGTTACCATCTACTTTTGCGAACTGAACTCCAGCGTCCAGCTCCTAATCTAGTTATGTAAATAAATAGTTTCTAATCTTCTTCAGGGGACTATATATAAACATTTCCTCAATTTGGATCACCTTTTATTCCAGCTTCAGCAAAATGAAGGTGGTTATGGTTTTGCTGCTCCTCCCCTGGGCCAAGGCGAAGAATTTCTTTAATTTCTCAGGGACACTCAAAGAAATGAAGGATGTTCATGCACTTTATATACTGCTTGTATATCCATGAAAAATGAAAGAAAAAGATGGGAGTAGACCTCGTTTGGTTACTGGTGAGAAAGGGTGGTTGAGAATTGAATTGGGATTTAAATTCACGGGTGAGAGAAAACGGGAGTGCTGTGACTGTGAAGCTGACGAGAGATTGAATCAATGTGAGTGATGATGAATGGAACTCCCAAGCGTGGGTATTTATTATTGTGGAAAAGAGACAGAGTGGTGAATGTGTATTTCCGAAAGAGTAGTGATACATTATCACTCATAATTTTATACAATTCATAAATATCTTTCATTTTTTATTTATCTTTATTTCTCTTTTTTTTTTCATCATCATTTAAGATATTCTCACTGAAAGTTAAGTTAAGGATTAATATCTAAAATAGTAAAATTTATTTTTAAAGGATTGATTTTTCTTAATAAATTTCATATACATGAATAAAAAATCGAACTTATGGTAATATACTTAAAAGATAAAGATAAGATTATTTCTCAACAACCCTGTATGGCTGTATATTAAGTGATGATGATGTCTTTGTTCGCAGGTCTGTATTATTAAAAATAAAATAGTTCATTTTAATACGCGAACCACACTTTTGACTTTAGTACAGTGTGGGATAGGGACGATGGACCCTTTTCCTTGCTACGTTCTCTGCTACCACATGCCCTCCCAACTTTGATGGATCATTTTTATTTTGTTCTTATTTTACTTTAATTATTGATTCTTTTGTTTGTAAATAATAACACCACAAAAACGTAGCATAGTTAATTAATAACTAAATAACACCAACAAAAGTAAATTTGGGCCAACGTAAGCCCATTAGTTGCTAATTGAAAATATATACACTTTTGTCAAGATATTGGCCCAATATGAGCCCATGAGTTTTCCTTTCTATTTTTGGGGTAAATTTCCTACATTCTCACTATTGTTTCCTACACTTTTCATTGCATTTCGGAATCAGTTTTGAATAATGCAATGAGAAACGTAGGAAGCAACAGTCCTAATTTTGGTTTTTTTTCAAAACCAATTTTGCTTCTCTTTTTAATATTAAAAAAATATAAGTTATGCCTATGATTAAGCTCAGATCTCATGAAAAAAATAAAAAGGAGTTTGGGCCTGTGTTTGAGCCCAATATGTTCGGTCAACAAACAAACAGAAAAGGGAGAAGCATCACTGTCCACCACTGCAGTGCCTCCCAGGATCTACTACCCCTGAATACATGCGCAGGCAAATAGCATTAAAGATTAGAGACTGCAATTAAAAAGTGCAAGTAGGAAATTAAAATTTTAATTCACGATTAGGGTGACCAGAAACTTTTTTTTTTTTTGAAACAGAAACTTAACTTGCCCTATAAATAACTTACACAAGAACGCCTCAGTTTTGGGGAGTGAAGTTTTTTCATCCTTTTGGCTTTTAGTTTCAGTAACTAATTTTATTCAAAAAAAAATCTTAAGATTTCATTTTATGCTCAAATTTTTTGTTTATTCCTTATTCCTAATTTAGGTTAAATTCGTATTTTAGTATAGATATTGCATAGGATAAATATTTATTAAAATAGGTTACATATTCGAAAGGTTAGTAGAATTAATTATGGGATTTGATAAATTAGAATGGGAACAAACAAATTATGGAATATATTTACTCTTAATAATTATGGGTTAGATATTGTTGTCTCCTTGGATAGTTTTTAGAAGACACAATGTAAGATTCATAAATAACTCATAAAAAAATGTAAGATTCATAAACAGTAGCATGAAGAGGATCACATATTGTGTTGTGATGTATATATTTACACTTGCATACTTTTGGTTGTAATCATGCCAATAAGGTTATTAGTTATGATAGTTGGTGATATCAACGCTAAATAGTTTAACTTGGCCTTCTTTCAAAAAAAAAAAAAAAAGTTTAACTTCGTCTGTGATTTCTAACTTATGATCTTATTTGTTGCTTTTATTTCCTTTCCCTCGAAACACAAACCAAGGGCATGAGCATGTTAGCCCGTGGAAAGTTTTGGTGGTATGCAAAATATTTCTCCCTTATTTTGAGCATGTGAGTCTAGATTCCATGAAGGATATAAGCAGATGAAAAGCATAGAGCTTTTAGCTAGAAGCCAATGAATAGATACAAATCAAACTTCCTTTTTCCCATTCAGAGAGAAACATGTCAAGCACAAATGGACAACTGAAACCAATGGAAGGATGAACTTTTTATCAACGGTACATGAGAGTATATGAGGAGACAATAAAGTAGTCCTCTTTCACATACTAGCTCGTAGCCTTCAAAAAAAGAGAAAATTAGTGCGTACAACAAAACAAGGCTAATAAGAGCAATTTAAGGAGGCATGCAACTACTAAAATCCAAACTTTCTTTTTGCCTTCTAGTGCTAGTGCTTGCCTGTGCAAGAATGAGATGATTCAGTAGTGGACAAGTCCTTTCGATTGCCTTTTATACTGGTTATGTGCTATGTATTTCTCATTTCTAGCTATAGAGAATGACCAGCCACGGTTTATTTCAAACGGTTTCTTTCAACTTTGATTAATATTATATAGCACACATACACACATCCTGCATTTTATGTGTTCAGTGATCTATATTAAATACTTGCAATATTTATTAATTAATTACTAATTCTTTAAACTCCTTCCTTTATCCATTCAGTGATCTATCTCTCTGGTTTAGTTTAGCTACATACATGCATGGTTACAACAAATTAAATAATTATAGCCGTGCTAGTCCTTAATTATATATATAGGATACCCACAAATTAAAAATCTAAATCACCCTCAATAATTATTTTGGTGTTACGTACTATTTGTGATCTGGTTGTCACAAACCAATCATGTCAACTATATGACATTTAGGTTGTGATATAACAAGTAATTAACCCTAATTGTTTTAATAAATTCAATTTTAAATAAAAATAATTAAATTAAAATGCCAAATACTTAATTACTAAGTTCCTTCTTGGAAAATGATTTTCTTAGATAAGTTTGCACCAAAAACAGAGGATGTAGTTGTGAATGTGATAAATTATTTTTTTTCACATTTTTTAAAGTACAGAAATAATTCATAGACACCTGTATATAAATTCTAAACCCAGAAAGATAGAGGGATGCAAGAGAAAAATGTAGATAAAATATATGATAATATATGATAACATGACGAAGAGAAAACTAAAGGATATCAACCAGGTATATACACTGAATAAATGTCCATATATCATTAGTCTTTAAAATAATAATAAAGGAATAGGGAAATAATAAATATAATGATAGCATAATAATAAAAGAGGAGTCAAATAAAGAAAAATACATGGTTAGTTTAAAAGCTAGTATTTGAATATTAAAATATTGTTTTATCTAAAAAAATATTAGACCACAAGTACAAACATGTATATAGATTATTTTTTTCATTTTAAAATGCACGCTTGTTAAATTCATTCAAAAGTTAAAAATCACATAAATTTCACTAGTAAACGTGAAAATCTTCACTACTAACTTCTGACTAAACGTGAAAAATGACATATATGATGTGAAATTAAATAGTAAATATATGATTAGTGATGGATGAAATTCAAAAATATTTACACTAATATCATAACAAAAAATAGACTGAAGCAAAGAATATAAAGTTATATTATTATTATTTGGTGGGTTGCAAGTACCTAATTTATACTTTAGGAATTAATTGAAGTGGGGTACTAGCCAGCGAATCTGGGTGTGCAGAAGTCGAAAAGGGGAACGATATGAAGAATAAAACAGAAATTGCGTCAGTACATGTGATACAACTGTGGCCACTAGCTAGTGAGGGTTTGGCTATGGAAGAGATAGAGAGTAGAGAGAGACAATTACAAAGGCAAATAAAACAGAGGCCCGTGAAGGCTGAGTGATAATATGCATGCATGTATACATGTGTCACTGATTCTGACTCAGAAAGACCATCCTCTCTTATTGTCCATCGGTTCAGTTCCCACATCCCTTCCCATGCAAATTTTAACAGTCTCCTAATCAAGAATATGACAACTATATCATCCACCTTTTTATGCTCTCCCTTGTTCAGTTTCTGTGATTCCTATCAATCCCTTTCACTAACTGTGCTGTGTTGTGGTTGTGGTGATAGCACATTGAGAAATGAGAAATAAAGTAGTGTGTACTTGGCCTTGGGTTTGCTTTTTTCATTTACAATGTAGGTACATATATACCGAGAACGGATGTCACAATCCATGAATATTCATTTTACTATGCATGAAAACATACACTTTCAATAACCCATTAATTTCGATCGGTTGTATAATAAAATAAAACGAGATAAGCCAAATAAAAAAAGACACATAATAAAAATACTATTAATATAATATTGTTCTATTCACATAATTAACAACCAAACTCTTAACATGTGTTTAAAGGATTTAATATAATGGTCACTTTGTCACACTTTATGAATTTTCATTTGTTAGAGATCATCCCCTCATTACTTGTAAATGGGAAATTTATGACTAACCATTTCAAAAAGAGGAAGTGTATAAAACTATAAATCATTATAAACCTTGCTTAATTTTTTATGTTCTTAGCTCTTTTTTATATTTTTCAATGAAAACTATATCTTCCATTAATTATTTATAATTAAAATAATTTTATTACAATAGATTTATTTCAAAACAAAATTTAGTTTTTATACCAATGTTATGTGACTTATGTCTCTTTGTCTCTCTTCATTTTTTATCATTCAGTCTCGTCAGTGGCTTTTTTTTCCCATGTCCCTACGTGTAATAGGTGTGGAGGTGTCAGCTAGTCTTTATCCAAATTTAAATTTGGATTTTTTTTTTATCAAAGTAGCAATGAGCTATTTTTATCGATTCGAAAATGGCAAGAATCCAAGACACATCACTCCATTCACCACCTATAAATACCCTGCCTGAGTTAAGTACTCACAAATCACAATATATATCATTCACATTCACTAAAGAGGAAGATGAAGTTATAAAAAAAAAGAAGCCTGGTATACAGAGGAGATGGCTTGCAGGGTGCAGAAAAGAATTTCGCTGCGCAGAAAACTTCACATTCTCCGAGTCCTTACCTACTCAAACTCTGTAATAATGCTGTCTAACTCCATCTATTTACAACCCTTCTTCCTCAATTTCTTTCTCATGATTTCAAAATTATAATAACCATTTTTGATGCACTGAAGTTGTTTCTGTTTTTTGTTTTGAAGGCCAAGAGAACCTCCCTTGCCAAGAGTACCGTTCTACGCTTATACAAGCTAAAGCTCGCACTGGAAACTGTCAAAAGACAGTATGAAAACCTATTAGCCACCAGAAGAGAGTGCGTTAGGCTATTGAACCATGTCAAAGAGAGCAAGGTATGCTTATTCTCTTAACCTTTCCTCAAAGGCACACATTAAAAACAAGGCCAATATATAGAAAGGAAAATATCTTTATCATAAGTAACATGTTAGAGATCCCAAGTTGACTAGTGATATGATATACAAGTGGAGGGACAATACTTGCCTCATTAGCTTATTTAGAATTTGGATTTGAGTCTGATTGAATACCAAAGTTAACTTACAAGGTGAAAAAATTGTTTCTACTTATATGCGTTATTTTAATTATATCATACTGTTTAACTCACCTTGAGCTATTTTAGAATTTCAGTTTGAGTTTGATTAATTCATTTCCAAAAGTCAGCTTATAGGGTGAGAGTCCTCTCTATTTATATGGACTATTTTGATAATATAGCTTGTTAACACAAGATCTTTATGTTTATGCTAGTTAACATGATATTGATTATTAATTATTTTTTTAATATTTAATGTTCCAATTAAAATGAAACAGGATGTGAAAATAGAGAAGGTAGGGGCAGGAACTTTTATGGTGAGGGTCACATGTGAGAAAGGAGGTGACAATCTGGTGGCTATATTAAAGGCATTTGATGAGATGTGCCTGGATGTTCAGCAAGCGAGAGTTTCATGTGAAAATGGTTTTTTTCTGGAAGCCATTGCTGTGGCTGAGGACCAAACGCTGGATGTAAGAGATATCACTGAAGTGCTTCTAAAAGCAATTGGAAAGCAGAGTGGTGAAAAGGACTCGCAGATGTTTGACAAATGCTGTGATTCGTGACTTTTTTTAAGTACTTTAATTTGTTCAACATCCTGTGTATCTCAAACTAGTTAATACCAATTTCACGTTAATCTTCTTTTTTTTATTTTTTATCGGCAAACTAGTTGATACCAGATTTTAGACTAAAATTTTCCTTCATATATAAAGTGCGAGGGGATTAGAGAAATAACATGTTTAGTTAAAATTGTTTTTTTGGGATGAAAGAAATAGAATGGAGTGATGTAGGAGAGATATTAAATAGGGAAAATAACAAGACAAAAGCATAAATACAATAGCACAATACGCAAGTAAAAAATAAATTCCTTCCAATTTATAAGAATTTGGAAATAGCAACAACAAACAAATAGCTAGAGACAAAAGAACACGAATATACAAGAAAAATTAACAATACAAAGGTAAAAATCAAAAGTCGTTCAAACCAAAAAATAATTCTACAATGTTCAAATAAAGATACCAATAAGTCTCAAAAAGGGTTACAAATGAGATATTACCCAAAAACAGTTATTATGCAATTCATGCTCTCGAATCTGCAAACAGAGTTACCTTAATCCCCAGTCTAACTTCCGAAAATCAAGAATGTTGGGTCTTGAATCTATTGCTCAAATTTTAACGAAATTCAAGGACAAAAGAATCAATTTTATGGTGACTATTTGGTGATTATGAGAGTTGTCTTTTCTTTTCTTTTCCCCCCTCTTTTATTGGTTTCTTTTATATCGAAAATAAGTCTCTACATCCTTAACAAGAACCATTTTCACATGTGAAATGTCAAATGAACTTTACTAAGTAGAGAACCCAAATCTTTTCATTTGGTTTATGTACGGTATAAGGAGGGAAAGAGTTCTTTTTATTGAGACCCACGGGATAACTTTACTTTCTCACTAACATTGGCATGTAATTAGTAGGCAAGAGAGCAAGATTTTGAAACCTTTTTCTTTTAGCTGAAATTTTTTATCTTCCGTCGGTCATCTCATCTGCAAATTCAATCTCTAATAGTATGTTTGGATAGCTACCAAAATATTGATTATGACCACAAAATTATAGTAAAAAGTTGAAAAATAGAAAGAATTATTTATTGTTTTGACTTAGATGGTAGAAATGAAATTAATCCTGAGAAAATTGGATCTAATCCAAACATCTTCTAATTCACATTTATAGTTATCCTTCCATTTCTCATGTTACACTCGGTAGGGGTGCTCATATTAATGAGTAATAAGATTAGTTACTTGTAACGATACATAGTAAATAATAAGTTGGATGATATTTTGTTAAATAATTGTGTATATAACCAGTTATTTATTCATAATTGACTATATGACTGATTTTATATATAACTAGTTATATATTTATAATCGATTTTTAAAATTAATAAACAGTTTTACCCAATTATAATCCATTATATAAAATTAATTATGATTGTGATTATAATAACCACTTATAATTTAATTATTTATTAGTTATGGTTATTTGAATAACGAAATCATGTGTTTTACACACATGTTGGCCATTTCCATTTCCCACACATGTTGTTTAGGTCTATGAGACTGCTCATACTTCCTATATTCTCTGGTTGTATTTGGGCCGAGAGGTATAAGTCTTTTTTGGTGTAAGACTTGTAGGGGTGCCAATAATTTTGTATTTAACTACCTGCATGTACATGTTGCCATGTTGGGACGACAAAGCTTGGAGCCTTAGACATTTTTTTGTATAAGTCTTGGGTTCCAATTTTGCCTTTTCCTAAAATTATTTCTCAGAGAGAGAGAGAGAGTCTTGAGCAAGACATCCTTTACGACTGCATACATCCGTTGACGGGAGTGAATGATATTATAAAATTATATACTCATTAGTATTTTTTAAGAGTATATGTTCATATTATTATTTCAGCTACTATATTGTTATTATAAATTTTATATTTATCATCACTAAACTCCTGTCACTAAAATACATGTTTCTTATAATATTGGTAAACGAGTAAAAAATTATACTGTAGACTGTAGTAATTTAACATAGAATAATTCAATTTTAAAATTTTGATTTGAATTTTCTTTGACAGGGTTGTGAGGTTAGATTCAAAAAAAAAAAAAAAACTACTTATATCCACGTTATCGTGTTTATGGAAAAACTGAAATCAAAGGAATTAATAATCCTGATGGGAAAATCTTCAAATTTAATGCGACTTACACAGGTTACATGCATCATGATTCTACAAGGCATGTGAGTTACATTCCATTGGTTTGGTACAACGCCAGTGAGCATGGGGATCATCAAATTGGCATTATTCTTTGAAAAGTTGAACAATACACACTTGGAGGATTGAGGATATCATTTACTATTAATTAATTTATGCATGCTTCAATAAAAAGAAAAAGGAAATAATTTTCCCAAGGAAACAAAACAATCAAGCAACCTTTTGTCAAAGTTTACATCAGGAAAAGGACAAAAATGAAAAATGTTCGGCGTGTGGAAGTGAAATGTTTTAATCCCCCATCTAGTTCAGCCAGTAATTTATTTATAAAGGTAGCAAATACTTACTCATCCATATTTAAATATTAATTAAATTAATTTGATAAATGAAGATATAAAGGTGTTAATAACCAAAATGGTTGATCCATGAAAATGCGGTATAAGTGGGAAATTATATCCAGTTAATATTAGAATTTCATTGTTTACACATTTATAAAAAATTATCCCGTACAAAGAGAGGGTTAATTAAATTCAATAAAAAAAATGCAGTTAAAATTTTGGATTTAACACATTTTTTTATACATGTAATATAGAGAGTTTAATATTTATGAATTGTTAGCATAATTTGTTTACACCATCTACCAATCAGAAATCATAATAAGTGTGATTTTTAAGTTAATTATGGTATAAAAAAAAACTTACTTGCAAGTGTAATTAGATATACTATTTATTCAAGTGAATGGTACTCTTTTTGTTGTAAGAAATGAAACTTACAAATCTCTGTCATATAATTAATTAAGGGAAACGTTTGAAAATTGAAACGAAGAAATGAAGAAATTTTTGTTTCTTAAAAGGTGGCGGTGACATCATGATGAGCAATTTGACGGGGCAAAATAATGTACTGTAGTAATGCTGAACGATCAACAACAACAAAAATGAAATTTAGAAATTTACATGAATTTAAGGATAATTGTTGTATAAATAGAAACTATTAAACATCTATTAATTATGAGTCATAGGCAGGCCTTCGATTATTTTGGAAAGAAGATTTGGATTCTTTCACAATCTTTTGTAAAATAAACAAAAGCGAAAATATGTAATCCAGAGAAGGTACTATATAATAAGAAAGAAATTTAAGGTGGAGAATAATGTGCATCACTAATGCCGTAAGGAAAGGAAGTCAAAATTTGGGTAAGAAGAAACCTATCAAATACATTGTTTTTGCCCCGATTCATTTGTAGATTGATATAGTTATTGTTTTTCTGACAAAATGTAGAAAAGAAAAATGGATTGAGCGAGCTTCACAATATAAAATTTGGGTTGCTGGAGATAATAAATGAACAATAATATAAAATAATAAAACTAGTTGTTGCATTGCTTCACGCTTTTAGGCACCTTAGAAAATTGATTTGTTTTCTGGTCTTTGATATTTTTTATGTAACATATTGGCCTATAGGCACTTCCATTCCCTTTCACATTAGAGAGAGACAGATCCAGCCATAAGTGACTTGGTCAAAACTAATGGGATCTGAATATTAAATGATACGTACGTCGTCATGACAAAAATGAAAATGTTACTTAAACTTTTCGATAGCTACGCACCCATTCTCTAGAATATAGATCCAAATAAATGTGATCATATAATCATCAATATTTAAAGGTATATTAAACAATTTTGGGGTGGTGACCGTTGTTTAGCTCAATTTTGTTGTTTTGCTTCCTTTTCCCCCATATCCTATTAATTAACAAATGATTAATTAGTTATATATTTACAAAATAAAAACTGAAAAGGTGAATCTCAACTATGAACCTAGATTATATGGGTATTCTTAAAAGTATTTATAAATAAAAAGGTAGTTATCTGTTAATTGAGACTAAAGATAGAAGTGGATATTTATTCGTAAATTTTTGTTGAGTACAGATATTATAATATCAATTTATCCTATCTTGTACATATATATCATATATATTAAATATTAATGTATTAAAATATGTTAGTTAAGTAAATAATAACCGTTTAACATAGAATAGTAAATTTTAATTCAACATACTTCATATTAAATTTGTTATACTTTATTTAAGAATATTGAATTATTAATTATTTTTATGTATAAATGTATAAACTTATTGACAAATTTTTTTAAGATTGACTTTAAATTGTGAATGATATTTTGTGATGTTTGGTGCTTTAATTAATAGTGTAGATTTACATCTATTTAATGACTTATTTTTATAATGTTAGATCATTATATTTGTAAGGTTTATTTATGACTTAAGTTTAGAAAAATTAATGTTATATTTTTTTATTTATAATAATACCTCCGATTATATATATGTAAGAAATAAAATACAATATTTTTTCATCCTAATTATACAAAACATAAGATTACTTTATTGCATTTAGGAAAAAAACTAATATTACTAAATTTTATTCTTACCCCTAGATAATTATGAGGTCTATCAATGATATGTGTGCATTCATTTCTCCATGAAAATGAGTGCACTTATTTAGTTATATATCAACAAAACTATATATATTTATTGGTTAAAAAATTATCTTTGAAAAATAATCATCTCTTAAACCATTTAATATTATGGATAGTTTTGAAAGAAAATTAAAATTTATGATAAATTAACTAATCTAACTACTTATATTATATTAGTTTTGATGAATTAGATAATTATTTCTTTTATATATATATAAAAGAAATATTATGTGTGAATATTTTTAATGTTATATTTAGGTTACTTAAAAATAATTTTTTTTAATTTACTTGTAGTCATTTTTCTAATTAATATTTTTTATTAATTTATTAATTTTATATATAAGTAAAAAGTGTGAGTGGTGTGTGAATATGTTATATAAATACCACTTAGGTATAGGAATATTGGATACGAATATTTGTTTGTTTTTATGACACAATTACAAAGACAGGTGCTATCGAATCCTATCTAAACTCTACCTATTTTCATTCCTAATTTAAACTAAGAATATCCATTTTATGGAGGATCTAATCGTACATACAACCCATTCATTATAGCTTTAACTAATTAGCTCTATATGTAGTAATTTAATTTTCCTTTATGCACCTTTTATCAAAATGGAGATCAGAAAGACAATGTATTAAAAAAACAACACCAATAGATGTAAAAAAAAAATGTAGCCAAAAAATATATAAAAAAACACCAATATATATAGTTTTCATGTAATTTTATTTAATTTACTCGGCATAAAAAATGATTTGCACTAGTTCAGAGGAAAAGAATATTTAACAAAGGAGATGAAATCTAAAAAGAAATTTTCGTGAAGTTTCTCAAATTATGTGCAAGTGTGTTTATTATCGGTGCTGATCCAAAAAATTTCTTTTTCTTTGACTGAATATCCAAAAAAAATTCTTTAATTAGTGAGGCAAAAAAATTATCATAATTTTATAAAAAATATATTTTTACAAATACATAATGACAAAAATAAATAAAAAATACTTCAACTTTTTATAAATTATAATTATCATCTACATATTTTTATATTTTAAAAATGTTGTATGAATTTTATTTCAATACTATAAATTAAGAGGATTAAAAAATAATTTTTAAAATCTAATAACTAGAGAAAACAAATTTAAGTTTGGTGGACTAAAAATAAAAGTGATCTTAATTTGAGAGAAAAAAAAACATATTTAAGTATATTTTTATTTATATTTAATTATTTATTACTCCTTCCTATCTTTAATATAAGATATTTTGGATATAATCATACAAAGCAATAAAAATAGTTAATTCAGTTGATTTTATTGAGTTTTTTTAAAAAAATGTTAATAATGTAGGTAGTATCAATTTTATCCTTATTAATAATCATTAACTTGTTATGGGTGATTGAAAATATTGTTTTCTAATAGTATTAAGTGATTTTTTATTTTCATTTTTTATTTTTATTTTTCAAAGAATTTTTATTTTCAAGATTTATAAAACATGTATTGAGAAGAAAGTACTCTAAAGTGTTATCCCAATTTTACTTCTTTAAAAAAGACTAAAAATATTGTTTTCTAAATTTTAAGAAAATATATTTTCATTCATATTTTTTTGCTTTATTTGAAAATGAAAACGGAAAAAATACTTAAATCAAACGTCAACTTATTCACTACTATGACACTATTAATAAAATGCACAAATACTAAGAATAATTAACAAGGGCATAACTAATGAAAAAAACTAAATGATTCATAGAAATTGTTAAATGCCTCATAAAAAAGATCATCAATTCCTTCTAAGTAGTGTCTTGTGAAGAACAAAAGGAAATATTTAATAAAAAAATTATATTAAGTGAGCAAATAAAGATATTGTAATATTTTCATATTGTTAAAATTTTCTTCCTAGCTTAGAAAAATTAGATTTCGGCATTTTTCATGTGAACAATTTTAGGAAAATAACATGAACCAAAAACATTCTTGGAAATCAATATTTTTTAAGAATATTTTTATTCAAATTGCATATATAATATAGGAAACTAATTAATATTCTCGAATTTAGATTTATAGGAAACTAAAAATTTCCTGCCTATCAAGTATCAAATGTCTTTTAAAAGTAGTCATATTGGAGTAAACATCTATGATGTAATAAAATTAACTCTCTTACACTTTTGCACAATGGAAATTGAGAATAAGCATAAAAAATAGAGAAAAAGTATGAAATTGAGCTTGTTTGGTAAGGAAAAAAATATTAGTGAAAAAAATTTAAAAGTTGGTGGCCCTATAGCAAAAGTTATCTATGCCAATTAGAAAGGGAGAAATGATGAGGTGAAAAATGTGAGACTTGAGGAGAGAGATAGTAGGTTATCAAGTGAGTATCCAACTTAACCCTTTCATTGTACCTCTTGGTCATGAACAAGTATTTATTTGTCAATTGCTAAAAAATCTCTTATTTGTTTTTCTCGTCCTATGAAACTAATCTAAAACTCCACATACAGGTGAGAGTAAATGATCATTATATTAATCCCCCTATTCTTCTTCCATGATTTGTTTCCTCTTTTTCTCTTTGAAATTGTATGTATATATGCCTCTCCCTCTCTGTATGTTCTATGCCCTCATAAATCGATTCTCTTGTGTGATCGAGAAATCAATATTTTTTAGGCTTTAGAGAGTCTTACAATAAAACTATCACTAGTAATCATTTGTGAGCCTATTATAATAAATTATTTTCCCTTATTTGTGATGATTGCTCATTGGCATCCAACATAATCAATTGAGGTTAGGCTAAAATAAATTATTTTCAGTTTAGAGAAAAAAAATCTTTTTTGAGAATTGATTTTCAAGGTTTGACAATCAATTTTAAATAGTGGTATTCAAACTTGTTTATTTATTCTTAGAACAATTATCTCATTATATATGATCGTACTACTCTCCTAGTTTTTCATAGTAAACCAAAATAAGGTGAGAAGAAATTTTAATATTTTCTCTTCTCAGTTTCACTCTCATATCCCTCAAATAAAAAAAAACCTCAAAATTCACCCTATTTGTTTTGTTTTGTATTTATCTTTTTTCCTTTCTTTCTTTCTTATTCTCACCCATCTTATTTCTCTGCGTGTTGTGCCAAACATGGTGTTAGTGAGAAATTGGGCATTTATCGTACAAACCAACTACGGGTTAACTAATGATAATGCAATGCATAATATAATTAATTTAATTATTATTTCCTGTACCACGGAAAAGGTTCTTGTTGCTGTTTTGGCTTAAAGAAGCTTAACGCGAGAACAATTTCAAAGTAGGCTATTTCATTGGAAAAGAAAGCCAATTCTATATGAAAGGTTTGGTGAAAAGTTTGGCACCTTTAATAATTTCTATATAGTTTAAGTATAATTTTTACCCATAAAAATATGATACTTTTTTTAAAATTTAAATCTTTATAAAAAAAAATCTTTATATTTAAATCCCTAAATTTTTTTGAAAAAAAAACCCTAAAAATTATTAAAAAAAAGTATATGATTTTAATCTCAAATGAGAAACCAAAATTTTCAAAAATTTTAAATATAATATTTAAAAACGAATAATTTTTTTTGTAGTTTTTTTTAAGATCTTAGTTTTAATATATAGCTAGCCTATGCACTTGGAGTACAGAACTTATACCTTTTTTTTTTTTTTCACCTTGTTTTTTAACTAGTGTCGACGTAAAACGCTTCAATTATCATCTTTATTTTTTTTTTTGAACATGCAACATCTCTCTCATTCTTTCTTCTTTCACTCTTTTTTAATTATTGAATTAATCTTTTATTTTCCAATTATCATTTTTGTTACATAATTTATATGAAGATGATGCACCATTCCATCCATTACAACCCAACTAATTAAATAATTAGTAATACATAAATCACTCTCTATTATAAACGCCTTATCAATACTTTTTTTTTTCTTCTTATTTTTCTCTTCTCATCACATGGTAGTACATATTAATTATAGTAATTTAATACATTTTTCTCTTTTCTATAGTTCTATCCATTTCTATCAATCTAGGTGTTAAATAGCATAAGAATATGAATGTTCATTAACTATTTTTCTAAATAAAATTAAGGAGTTAATAGTTCGTACACTATATATGTAAGCAAAAGTAGACTAAGTTGTGTTTGAAAGGGTGCCTCAGATATGACAAAAAGGGGAGACTTAGTTCCATTAAACTAATGAATGAGCTTATCCTTAAGGAAATTTCACATAAAATAACGACTAAAGAAGCCACGGGGTTGCTTTCAAATGACATATTCATATTCATATATAAATTAGCGTTTGTTCGGATGTGATGAAGTATTTGCTCTCACGTCCCCTAATAAACAAAGACCAAACCAACCCTTTTTATTTGAAAGCTTGTAAAGGGGCACACCCCTTTCTCTCTCCTCCTTCCCCCTTTAATTTCCTTTTCCTTCTTAATTGTCTTAATTTCCCTTGTATTCTGGTAATCTAGCTAACCCTTTTTATTTCCATTAGCCACGATATCATCACCATCGCCACCTTCTAGGTGGGATCCAGGGTCAACAATATCACACTCAGCACAGTTACCAACTCCAAATCTCAAGAAATGGATAGTAAGTTCAGAAAAAACAACCGCAACTCATATACCAGTGAACAAGATCAAGACACTGATCATGATGTAGCTCAAGAAAACATTGCCGAGTCCCCTCCTTCTTCCACTGTGTTCAACATCGATGGCTTAGTCCCATCCCCCACCCCTTCATCAAAGAGAAGGTTAGTACGTACTCCTTATAATCAGTCCTTCTTGCTATATACCTAATTATACCTTCTGTATTTATAACTGAAACATTACAAATTAAGGAAATTAATTAATACTAGGAATGAATTCACTATAGGAACAACATTAATGATATGAGAAATTGCATGATACTCTCCAAAATTTAAAATTTTAATTTGGTATTCATATTGCGAATCTTTCTCTTGTTTCTTTTAGTGTGTATAAACTTACTCCTAAATTGTATAAAGAAACTCTTGGATTTCTCTAGAACTATGACAATTCTTGATATGCGAAATTCTATATATACTTCTAGCTAACAACACCTTCAATTTTCTTCTTCTCACCTAGTTAGTGTGTATATATATATAGCTATGGAATTTTGAGAGAATAATATTGAACGGAAATGGTTATGTTGAAATAAGCAGGAGGGCAATACAGAAAAGGGTGGTGCAAATCCCAATGAAGGAGACAGAAGGGTGTAGGCTAAAAGGAGAGAGCAACACCCCACCCTCGGATTCATGGGCTTGGAGAAAGTATGGACAGAAACCCATCAAGGGTTCCCCTTATCCCAGGTAATTATATAATTCCATTGCATTGCAACAAAATTCTGTTATTCACGTTTGGTCACTATAAGGTTAATTTGTGAAACATTTATAAGCGACGACAAGAAACGGAACTAGTGTAGTAACTGTTTGTTTTTGTTGGTTCGTTCGTTAATATCTGATTGTTGTTGTGACACAGAGGGTACTACAGGTGTAGCAGTTCCAAGGGCTGTCCGGCACGGAAACAAGTGGAAAGGAGCTGCGTGGACCCCACAATGCTAGTCGTCACTTACTCCTCCGACCACAACCATCCATGGCCACCTTCTAGAAACCACGCCAGGCCCACCAAGAAGCCTGAACCGGTTCCGGACCCGGTCCAACCCGAACCGGAGGAGAAGTTCGCGGACCTGGGCGGGGACGACTCCATGATAACCACCGCGGAGGAATTGGGCTGGCTGGGGGAGATGGAAACGACGTCATCCACGGTGCTCGAAAGCCCCATTATGGCCACGGGCTACCACGCTGACGTGGCGCTGATTCCGATGAGGGAGGAGGACGAGTCGCTCTTCGCCGACCTCGGGGAGCTGCCGGAGTGCTCGGTGGTATTCAGGCAGGGGCTGCTGACGGAGCGGCGGCGGTACACCGCGCCGTGGTGCGGGACCACAAGTTGAGGGCAAAAAAGTCAACAAAAAAAAAAGAAAGAAGAAAAACTAGAGGTGCCTGTTTGACACGTTCTTCGTGCGGCACAAGAGAAAAAGATAGCAGCATTATTTTTTAAAATTAAAAATATTAATTTATGTTATTTTAGTTTGTTGAGAGTAGAAAATGGAAAAGAGAAAATAGGAAAAGTAGGGTTGGGGATGAAGAAGAATAAATGGAAGTTTGGGGGGAGGAGTGAGAGAATATGTGTATGTTGGGAAGTGGTTGTAATTAGCGTAACTTTGAACAGCTTGCACAACAAGATATTTTACTGGACCCCCCCTCTATTCCTATCCCTATCTCTTGTTTCTAGAACAACATATTAATAATGCGCCGATACTACTATTAAATGCCAACCAATGGCCACAATTAACAAATTTGATAACGATATTAACAACACAAATACTAGTCACTACTCATAAGCTCTTTTTTATACTAAAAGTCATAGAATGAGTTCGTTTAAATGCTCAGAATCAACAAAATGCTCGTTTAATTACTCAATTTGATTATTCCATCCCAACCGACTCAATTAAGCTTCTGTTTAATTCCATTGTTTAGAGAGAAAAAAAAAGGATAAAATCAACCCAACTCTATTATGTTAAATTGAGTTAGGTTATAAATTAATCTAAACTTGACTCCATCCAAATTATTGACTCCTTTAATTTTTATGAGTTTTTTTAATAATACTATTTTAAAAAATTAGTATCACTCTTTTTTATTCCCCTTCCCCCTCAAACATATAATATGTATAAAGAGTTAAAGCTAATATTTTTAAATATAAAAAGGACAAGTAAAAAGATTATCACTTGTAAGTTGTATCATTATTTAATTTCATGAGATTAGTTAATAAGTAAAAAGGGAAAATAAGTTATTTATTAACGATGTAAAATAATTTTATAATATTATCTAATTACAAATTATAATTTATTAATTTTTATAATAATTATCTTAAAAAATTGATAATAATTTTAGATTGGTTGATAATATAATTTTTTTATTTTGACAATGTATAATAACAATTATACTTAAAAAAGCATGTATAAAAGTTGCAGTAAAAAGAAAGTTCGATAACCTTATAGTATTTTTTTTTCCTCCTAATTTAGTGTAGGGCTATTTATTGAATTAAAACAAGCCAATAAATCTAATAATTCAAATTAATCTCATTAAATTAATTTAATTATCTTATTTACTTCAAGATAAATTCAAACTAAAGCAACTATTATTAGTTCAGTTCTTAGATTAACGACTGAAAATTCACCAAGAAAAACATTAACGACTGAAAATCTGAACTGTAAAATTTGCATGAATATATGTGACTGGTGTAGTATAATTATTGGATAAATTATAAGAAAGTTTAATGTTACACATTAAATATAAAATAGTTTTACATGTTATTATATTCAATCCCAAATTATTATTTAAATTATTTTAAATAATTATTTTAATAATTAATAAATTTATGATACATGCTGCGAATGGATGAGTATATAATCCTTTTTCTCAAATCATAATTTTACATGCATTAAAAACAAACTGAGTTTAATTCAACTAACTCTAAAAATAGTTTAAAAAGGAAAGTTTGTCCAAGTCTTATAAAAACTAGTTTGACTTTTTTTATTTGATGACGTAGGATCTTAACATAACTAGTTTCAGTTCAAAGTGGTGCCAAAGACTTTGTACCTTTCCATCGATATTATTCTAAAGTCTCATAATACTCAAATCGTTATTAAGTGTCTATTTATATTTACTGCCTAACTTTGTCGTTACTTTTTTAGGTAAAGAGTTTAATGTAGATGTAGAAGTTAAGAAAAGCAAAATGTTGGCAAACTCTAATATCAATATTTTGTTTTGATTATTGTTTCAAATAATGAATACTAGCAGCTTTATTTAAGAACACAATGAAAATAAAAAGTAGAAATATTTTTATTTTATTTTTTTATATGCTTGTGAAGTTTTTTTTTACAATGATTGCACTAAGATTTAAATTTATGATCTCAAACGTATTATCTCAAATCTTCTACACTAGGCCAATCCTAATGAACAATTTCTAAAAAATAACATAAAATAAAACAAAAAAAATCATAAAATATTTTCTCTGATTAAACAATTTCTAGAATCTCTTGTCGATCTTTTTTCTTTTTCTTTTTCCCCATGCATCAAGATAGAGCCGCTAAGGCCTATCATCTGGCATCATAAATAACAAGATGGAGTTATGGATTTGCATTGAAAGTATTAATTATTGTTTTTTTATATAAAAAAAAAGAAGTAGGAATGACTTTCAGCATTTTGAAATAAAGAAGATTAATTTGTTTTAATAAATACAAAGGACTCATTTGAATCAGCATTTTTTTCAGTTAAAAATGCTGCTTTTGCAAAGTATTCTTTAATATCTAATTCATTAATTGTACTCGAATGATTTTATTAATAATAAAAAAAGAAATTACGTGCCTTTTCGGGGCTACAGTTCCGTGTTTATAAAATGATTTTTCTTTACAACACGCATTATTAAAATTCCCTTAAAATATATAATCACTTTATAAATTTTACATTAAAAAATGTCGTTTTCTTTTTTAGATTGCTCACTCAAACCAGCCCATTTTAGATGTGTGTGTGTTTTAAAAAGCATTTTATTTATATTTTAATATGTTTTATACACACAAGCATATTTTTTGAATCCTCGTGGTTCTAAAAATTTAAAGATTTTTTTTTATAACAGAAAAACTATTGAACCGTTAAATATTACATCGTTTTAGTGTTTCATTTAACAGCATCACATGGTATATACAATAATCTACGGGGAAAAGTTTGTCACGTTGTTAAGAGAAATCTTTACAAGCTTCCAACGTAAGAAAATATACCGGTTGGTTGATATTTTATTTATTCTTAGATGGAAACTTCACTTCACATGGACTAAAAACTTTCGAATCTTGAACACTATCAGATTCAGGAGATGCCCCTAATATTATTCCATATTCTTTGGTTAAAAAAGCTGCATGGTTTTTCTTTTCTTTCGAGAACGTTTTCTAGTACAGACTTAGTTCGTTCAATCAAAGGAAAATGGAATTTGCATGGGACTTGACTCTGTAAAACAATAATTGTATTTCAAAAGATAAAGAGCGGAATTGCAATCATTAATTAAAAAATATACATATATATACTATTTTTAAAGTAATTTTTAATTAATATTTAATATTTGAAAAAAATATGTATTCATATAATAAATTAAAAAATATTAAATATTAAGTGTTAATTTTTAATTAATAATTATAATTTCACTTTATCATGCAGTCCTCACTGTCATCTAATTTTGCTTACCTGACAGGCCCATGTGATTGTAGCCCGTTCTATGAATAGAGATATGCACTTAGTTGCGAAGGCCCAACATTATCCTTAGTATGCTGGTAGCTCATTTTTTTAAAGTGGATAGCATACTATAATTTTCATTGCAATATTAGCTATCTTTTTTAAGATGTTTTTTTTTATAATTTCTTTCACACAGTGATTGACAACCATCAGTCCATCACATTATGTTTTTTTAAAATAAAAAATCCAAACTTCCTTTCAAAATTTTAACTCAAATTTATCTTTTTCAAAAAATATAAAAGTGCAGAGGAAATCATATTAAATCCATTCAAGTGACATAAGGCCATTTCATCATTCCGTTCTACCTTTCTCTTTATCTTTTGTCATTGAAATTTTTGGAGAAAAAGTGAGGGAAATCCCAAACCCAAATTTCCAAACAGAACCTTTCAGAGGCATCATTATTGACATTCTTAACCTTTCGTGTAAGGTTCTACTTCTAGGATGCTGATACCTCATGTTCATTTCCTCCTTGTACCTAAAAGATGAAAACAAAAGCTGACATTTTAACCCTGAGAGGAAAAAGATAGAGCAGAGTTAGCTCCCCGTATTACACACATAAACATAAGTACAAAGGGAAGAAAAAGAAAGGAAAAACGAATCAAACTTTTCGCATGCCATTTTACATCTTCCACCAAGGGAAAACCGTGTATAGTTAAATATTTTATATAATAAAAGAAAAGATGAAAAACATAAGAGAAACTGAGAAAGGAATACAATATGGATTAGTTGCTGGCTAGAGTTGTCAGAATTTTTGGTCAAATTTTCAACCCCATGTGCATTCTTTATTCGCTCAATAAATAAACACGTCGTCTTAATTCCATCTTAATTTCATGTTTATAAATTACTCAAAGAATTCAGCCGAACATGCACAAAAATTCAAATATTATTTTAACATAATACCTAACATTTATGCATATTAAATATAGGTGCACAAACGGGTGTCCCAGAAATGATTAGCCTCACATCTAAACATGCTTCTGTGCTCACCACCAACCGATATAGAAAAGCTTTAGGATAACCCACTAAGTAGCAAGTAGGGTCAGGCCAAATTGAGTTTTTATTCATCCATTACTTCTTGGGACTTTCTTCGATACAATTCGTTATGTATTTTTAGTGGTTTTCAACAGGAATCAAAATTTCTCTCAATTAATATAATTTTTTTATCAACAAACAAATATTAATTGTTAGTTTATTAATATTTTATTAACAGAATACATCAAATCATTGAACTTTTTTTTCTTTTTTAGGTATCCAACAAATCTTATATCTCTCAACATTTAACAAACTATGTTAGTTTTTTTCTTATATTTAAATGCAGGTGGGTATACCAAAGTGAACACTTGGCTTTGAAACACCAAAAGAATCTCAAAATCTCATATTATGGTGATCACGACCTATCTATGATTGCATACAGCCATACACGTCCTTGTCAAAGTTCCCACCTTTCTGCATCATTAGCCCCTCATAAGATTTGTCTCCATTTCAAATGCTACATCACTCCCACCCTGTATTTTCAATATCTCACATGCACCACATTCGCGTGTTATCAACAACAATATCATTCAAATTTTTCTTTTAGCATCATAACTCATAAATCATAATTATATCTCAGAGTGAAATGCTAGCTAAAACCAACGTGCCCCATGAGACCTTATCTCCACAGAAGATTCATGTCCAACATGTTCCAAAGTGTGTGTCGGATAGGTTGCTAGAGAAGTTCTATGATGAGTCAGAGTTGGATTTCGATTACGAGCAAAGTGGATTGTGGTCTCCTCCAGTTCCACGCACGGTATTCTTGAGCTCACCGGGGAGAATATTCACTGAGCAAGAAATGCTTGAAAGACTCAGAAGCAAAAATGCATCACGAAGACGTGGCAAAAGATTCAGAGTTTGTTTCAGTGTACAATGATACATACTTCTTGCTTCTCTTTTCCTCCTGTTCCATTGGTTCCTCTGCTTCTTTCCTATTTTGCACTGAAAAATTCTATGGCTTATTCTTTTTGCAGGTGTTATGTTGTGCCTGACAGTGAATGTAAACAAAAGCGGGAATTGAAGGTTTTTCAGCAATGCTTCTTGTTTAGAATACAAATGGAATTAATCCAAAAATTTCCTATGATTGTATTATCATATTCACAGGAATTTACATGTATTTCTTTTTCTTTTTGTCTAGCCAAAAGTGATGTATATGTGTGAATTTTATATATAAATATATATATAGAGAGAGAGTGTATCAATTTCTTATCCATTATTTTCAGATGAGATTCCTATATAGTACCTTTGGGTCCCTTTGCCATCTCTAATGTATGTTGTTCATGATATTGATTAAGATGCTAATAGCCAGAGGTTGATATAAGGTAGTAGGGTTGGGTCAACACAGTTAGTTCCTCTTCTCTATTTAAAAAAATCATCGTAACGATGCATTCATATAGAAATGACAAACGTTAGTCTTATTTTTTGTGCGTGTGTGAAAAAAAATGCTTTACTTCAAAAATATTATCAATACATTCCATTGTGATTTTTTAATACATTCTTGGTTTTTACTTTTAAATGAAAACATTTTTGTTATTGATTGCCTAAATTTACTAGCAAAATCCTGTAAAAAAATAGTAAGAAAAATATCGGCACAATAGTCTTTATCGTGCTAGCATAATGGGGTCGTGTGTCATTTTGTCCAAAAACATTTCAAAAGTACGAAGCTTCTTAGACTCACCAATCCATAACCAAAATTCTATCTGGTTAGAAAGGTTTTTTTAAAGCAGGATGTTTTTAATTTCTTAAAATCAATTTTCCTTTTCACTTCCGAAAGATACTAAGATCAAAGATGACTAAAAAACACTTTTGTTTGGGTCTTTTCCCAAACATCGGGAAATCATGTTTTCTAAAGACAAACAACTTGGATATTGGAATAGCTAGCGGAGCATCGAATTTTGTGCCTACGTCGTAAAATGTTTACAAGCTAGAGTAGTCTAAATTATCGGAGAGAAAAAATATAAAATAAACGTGGGAAATGTAGATTTGCATTTGCTAATGTTAATGCTCTTTTATTCTTTCTATAATTAAATCTTCATACACCCAACTTTTTTTTTGAATAACAAAAAAAATGTTTAACAAATAATATACGCAGATTCTAATAGAAGGTTATAGAGATTATTCATAATATACGTATAAAAAAGAGATTATTCTAATATGATAAAATTAAGGATGTAAATGGTTTAGATTGGGTTGAGTACAATCTAATTTAAGACTCAATTCAATGAAATATAATTGGATAGGATTAAGTTTGGTATTTTTTTATCAAGCAACCAAAACCTGATCTTAATTGGGTTGAATAATTAAGTTAACTAATTAAAATAATAATATATTTTGAAATTTTGAAATAAAAAAATAAATTAAGTATCTAATTATTCTCAATATAATCAAGTACTTCGTTTTTCTAATATCATATTAAAAAAAAGGGATAAAAACAACTTCTTAACTCCGATAATATCTAATTAGGGAAAGAGAGACACGGAGTGTCTCTATATATTTTAAATAAATAAAAAAGGTGTAGAAGTTAAAAAAAGTAAGGAAAAAAAAAACTAACCAAAAAGTAGTGGGGCAGTTGTTAAAAAAGAGAACAAACTAATAGAGAATAAAACTGTCTAGAAAATATGTATTATTAATAGTTATAGATATCTTTTTGTTAAGGGTTTCTTAATGTTTCGTACATGCTTACATACTATCTTATGTAATGGTGTTTTTTCCCGGTACGATGTCAAATGAATATGAATATGAATAAACAATTGAATATCAATTGACAATTGTTGCTATAGAGATTAATTCTACCGTTATACTTAAAATTTTGTTGGTATTAGACTATGTGTTTCTTACATTTATACGATCCTGCTATCAAGTAAGCTGCCAGTACTAATTAAGAAACACCAAATACATATTTTAAAATAATTTGAATTTGGTGAAAAAGTAAGTATTGAATGACACTATGTTTCTAATACAATAAGTGTTTTCTTTTCTTATATTAATGTTCTATTTTCTTAATAGTGACTTTTTTATTTTTGATTTCTTAAACAGTGTCCAAAAAATATAGATTAGAATTGAGCATATTCAAATAACAACTTAATAAAATTTCAGGAGTTGCTATTGATAATTCTCCTTAAAATCCAAAGTAGGAGAACCTATCTTTAACTGGTATCTTCAACATAAATAATAATTTTTTATCCATAAATATTAATTATTAATCTTTTAATTTTTATTAATGAGAGAAATTCAAACTGATAACTTCTTGCTTTTCCTTCTTCCTTCAACTATATAATAACTAAACAACTTAACAAAAGAAAATAGTTATAATTTTAATGACAGAAACATGACGACCATGAAAAGATATGATTTACTAACAAAAACACTTTCTAAGTGAAACGGACTGGTAAAAAACCCAAAGAGGTGATCTAAATATCGTTAGAGATGTTTAAAATTATTTTGTAGTGATTCAAATTCCACTATAATCTAGAGCCATAATGCTTACAGGTATTGAGGAAAAGGAGATTATCAAAGTAATTAAGAAGGAACATCAACACATAGAAAAATTTCAAACAACATGTTTGAGAGCTGTCCTCGGTCCGGTAACCAATCCATGTGCCTGAGCCCTGAACAATCTGTAGCACTGGATACTCACCAACCTCTCCACATGGCATGCTCTCAACACATTTTTTCTGATAACATACAAAACAAATCTGTATATAAAAGAAACTAGTTGTTGTGATAAAAAACAATGTTTAATGCAAATCAGATTGTGATAGTAAAAAACTAGTTGTCTAATATTATTTGAAAAGTGATACCAAATATATCTAAAGAACCGTATATTCTTAATAATATACAGACGTCAGAGTGTGAAAACAAAGTTACTTTCAAAACAGTGTCTCCTTTCATAGGTTGTAGTTTTTGTTGTTTTTTCTGAATGATAAAAAAAAATAGTTACTATAAAAAATGTGGTGTGTGGATTTTGACGATAATAATAATAAGCGTGTTTGGTTCCACGTCTGAAATCCACATTTAGAGCAAAATCACATCCAAAGTGATGCAAAAGCGTGTTGGGGATTCACGTTTAATAGTTTCTGATGTGTTTCCAAACACACTAAATATACAGTTAGGCTTGTCTAACTCCACGCATGTCTTCTTGTAATTCTCATTCCTCTCGTCTAGCAGAGAGATGCAAACCTAAACTGTTGCAAGAAAAAGGAAACGATAGTTCTATCTTCTTACAAGAATATAAAAATTCTTTGCTTTCCTATTTGCTAGAAGTCTGTAACATATGAGGAAAAGGACTCATGTTTGATTGTTTGAAGACAGAATATACATGCATATTGTAAGGTAAAGATCATATCTAACTTGGTTTAAAACTGTTTTATACTGTTAGGACATAACCTATTTTATCATAAAACTTAGTATCACAGATTTGTCAAGTTTAGATCTCTTTAGATCAAAGACTGCACAGCTCTCAAAGTACTCGCATATGCAACATTCATAGCTGAACTAAACAGAAACAGGATTTTGTTGGAGAGCTTCCTTCCCAGTAATGCCTTCTTTTAAATTTTTAAAATATACGTCATAGTCCTTTTCTGGAGGAGGGTTTGTTGGATCCACAGTAAATGGCTCGCTAAATGGAATGACACTTTTGACCTGCAATACATATTAGAGATTATGTAGCTTGCCAAATAGAATGAGACTATCCACAATCAAATTACTAGATCCATGAGCACGGATAAACAATTTATCTCAATCTTAAACCATTACATGCAGTTAACGCATATAAAATCCGATATGCACTATGGTTGGGGTATTTCATAAATACAAGCAGAAACAGCATATTCAATAAAAGGCTAATATCACCATTCAGGCCAAAGCCTAGATTATGGAGCAGGCTTTACCTCTCCACAAAGGAGGTCCCCAGTTGAAGACAAGTTCACATTACATTTAGAAAACGTAAAAATACTAAACAAATTATGAAAAAAATATGAACATGGTAAAAGAAAAGGCTGACCTCAAATGTTTTGTCACATGCGTAAGGGCTATCAAGCGCAGCTACACACATAAGAGCAATCTCTTCCCTTGATATTTTACCCTGTTAAGTTTTGTATTAGATTGGCATTTGGAAAAATGAGCAAAATGCTACTATATAGTTACCATGAATTGCCAAAAGAAATCAAGAAGCGGAAATATATCAGGAGAGGTAGTTTAGTAAGAGCACTTGCACAGAGAAAAGTATCCATCTTTTGTTTTCACAATACCGTAATATTATCTCCTTGATCAAAAATAAGATTGGCACCAGCAGGCTCCTCAGTTAATGCACAAGGCCTCACGATTGCATAGGGAATGCCACTTTCTCTAAGTAAATCCTCGCCCTGTTGCAACATTAACCACTTTTAGCAAATGAACAATTATGTGACAGGGAAATATCAATTCCTTAACTAAATAGGTTATGGTAAGCAATAAGGAGGTTCCTTCAGACACTATGAGAATGTATACTTCTCTTCTATAAACTTGAATGACAAGGGAAAAAATTTCATAGTCAACAGCCACTCTAAAATTATAGGAAAACTCCAATCGTTGAGTGTTGACATAAATTATAGGTACGGGTGGAAATGGGATGGGTAACTAGAAGTTTTTTTTATAAAAGCCAACCTTGGTCTTTATAAAGCTTGGCCTGACCTGAAGCCTAATTTAAAGTCTATTCTGCAGTAAAGTCTTAACCAAGAAAACTAGTTTTGCAGACCAAAGTGACCTTGATAGATATCAATATTTTGCAAACTGCAGACCTTAAAATTTAGCAATATATTCATGTTAAACAAGGAGCAATTACCAAAATTTAGCAATATATTCATGTTTTAAACAAGGAGGAATATATTCATGTTTTACCTTTAGTTTAAATGTGAGGATATAATCCAGTTCCTTGTTTAATCGAACGGCGGGAGGCTGTTTACTTAGATCGATTCCAGGCCTTTCGGGTCTTGTAACTCCTGCTGAGCTCACATGCACAAACCTAAATGTGACACAAAAAGGTGTACAACAAAAGATTAAAGTATATGAGGGTAAAAAATGGAGGGGAAAGACAACCACAAAGATAAGGCTATACCTGGGTGTTATTGGATCCTTTATATATGCCCGTATGCTAGACACCGGAAGCTCAAATGGACCTTCCACAAAAGTTTCATTTAATTTACCATCAGACTCAAACTTGCTGAACATGAGCTGCAGAGAATTTTGCTACGTCATTAAGAACAAGTGTGAAATTTCTAAGCTAGAAGATAAAGAAATGCTAACACAGCCATGCCTGTAATGATACAACAATGCTTGGATCAAATGGTGGAGCATTGGACACTGTTCTTGCTCGAAATACAGGACTCAGGGAAGAAAATGGCACTTGAATCTATGAAAGAAAAAACAAAACACATGAGTTGGTATTATTAGATAATATAGACTGCAACTATTTCAATAGATAATACCTACTGATTGCCATTTTCCTTTCTCAGTGTCAAAGCCTGCAGTGTAACCAAGAGTGTCCCAATCACTGCTTGTGCGAACAATGATTTTATATCTACGCCCATCACCTTTTAGGCGGAACTCCAAACCATCATATGCAGAAAGATTTTCAGGCTCTGAGAAATTCTGAAAATCAATTGTGAAAACTCTCCTTTTAAAATAAGAACTTAGTTTCACTAAGTAACTAGTTAAAGTGAAATCACAATATATGTTAATCACAGCAATAACAGCTAGCTGTAGGCATATCAACACCAGAAACTGAAAAATAATGACAGTCATACAGTTTAACTTTAATAATTCAACTAACAGGAAAAATATAGTTCTAGAAAAAATAATAAATGCAAAATATTTTATATGTTGATATGTTCTGTTCCTCCATTTCATACTTCCAGTTAAATGCTTCCCAGGGGAAAAGTGTAGGCATCTCTTACTGCCCTAATAAATAAATGCTTTCCTTGCTTCAAACAAAATGGTTCTTTATTATATATACTTTACAAGCACTGAACTATTAAATTACTAAAAAATAGCTAAAGGGTGATTTACAGTTTAAAACACATTAGAAGGCAGTATCAGAACACTTATCTAAAGCTATAATTGAACCAGCACCGCAATTCAGTGTTTATATCCATCCATCAGAATTTAGAAGAACATTAGGAATAGGATTTTTTTTTATTAAACAGAATAAACTGAGCATTGAGGTCATTTTCAAGATTTAGAAAAAAGACTATGTCATGCAATATTAATCAAAATGTGACCTTTTATTTTCATACAGTGGTCAAGTATTGAATAAAGTATGTCATTGCCATTTGCCTGGCTCATTGAAAATTTAATATAAATAATTGCACATTACCTTAGTTCTGATACTTGTAAAGCCACCATTGTTTGCTGTTGAAACAACACCTGAACTAGACATGCATTTGTATTATTTCCAGCAGTAAAACACAGGGTACAAATTACCTCAAAGTGCAGTCACATGCATTTGCAAGAATTTGACACATACCTTTAAAAACCCCAGTTGGTCCACCATTTTCACCCCCACTTGGGTCAATTTGAAATGTGCTTTCACTAACTCCACCCATTACCACGTCATCTAAAGCACCCCAAGGAAGCTGCCTGTAATTAATGCCTGCAAGGAAAATAGAAAACAAATTATATTCACAGGACAAACAGCAATAAAACTAAAATCACTTGTTCTCTCAATAAAAAGTACAAACCAACAGTAATTATATTCACTACAGCATGTTGCAAGCACAATCCATGCAACAGAGACAGCTTCTGCTAATTCAGAAGGCTGCTGGAATCAGTTGTGCAACTTAATAATGTTCTAAGTTCAAAGCTCAATCCAGTATGTCGCCCTTTAAGTTTTCTTCCTACTATTAGCCTGGTGGAACATGTTTTGAAAGGTCATCAGCTAGCTAATACCCTTATATATGCATGAACTGTGCCTCACAACCACCCAACCCCCAAGAAAGAAAATAAAAATCAATTTGGCTTCTACAAGTTTTCTTTTATTGTCATGTACCTAAGTTAAATTTGGTGGTCACTGGTCATGTATATTAGTATATGTCAAAAAGATAGATCGGACAATTAAGTTGAATCAATTGCAATCAATTGTTTTGTCAACTAGTAATCTACCTTCAAATCCAAATAATAGCTTTCCTCTTCGAAGTCCAAGATTGTCCTTCACAGCCTTGATCAAATTTCTCATTCCTATGTACTCTACCTTTTCTGGTGAGTCACCTTTTATCTGTTTTAAACAACCAATAACTAAGAAAAAAAAGCTTCAAGAATTTCACAAATTAGCTTGAAGACCGACTGGACTTCCAAATTAAATTGACAAGAACAAATTTGACTCTGAAGATAATGTTAACAAAAGGAGAATCAGAAAGCTACCTCTGGCTCAAAGAACTTAATTCCCTACACCATAAATAATTTCATTCTGTTAGAGAAAAATAAATATGAAGTCTTCAGCAAAGAATCATGTAGCTAAAACAATTTACACAACAGGTTGATATAAGTCAACATTAACACACCCATTTCTCAGTGATAGATAAGCATGGATTACTGCAGAAGAAAAATCAAATTTCTGCTGTCTTAATAAAGCTAATGGACATACTTGGCTGTATTTTGATCTGTCTGGAGTGTCTCCTTCCTTAGGACCAACAATGACAGAAGCAGCATTAATCACTTTCTTCACGCCTTTAAAGTATTCAGGGATCAAAGTGCTATCTTTTGTAATGTCTCCAATGACCTTAGTTTAAACATAAAAGTAAATTAGCAGCAGAGGAAGAAATAGATAAAGAAACTATGACTTTACGTATTACACTATATGCAATCACTCAATAAAAAAATAATACAAATAACAGGATAAGTCTACATTGATGAACATCATTTTCTTCCACCAAATCTTGAAACTTTAATAAATCGTCCACACAAAAATTGGCGAAGAACTTCAAATGGCCAGAAGTCAATTGTTTATCTCTTCCTATGCAAACACAGACTCCAAACTAACATCTATTTTCCATGGTTGCTGGATTCTTGTATTTTAGGTTCAATAACACATCATTGTCAACAAAATAATAACTAGAAATCTAAGCTGCCAACTTTTGCAAAATTCAGAACCTAAAGCAAATTGTAGCAAACTAAGAAACTACATATTTATTTGATCATTTATAAAGTCTTTCAGTACATTAAATTAAATTGACTCACCAAATCAACATCTGAGCCTAACATCTTCCTTGCTTTCTCTTCATTTCTAACCTGATAAAAATTGATACAGAAATGTAATGTTTGTTATGCGCTGAATTCAATAATTAACAGAACAAAAGCTTTTTTTTTCCTTTTTTTTATCTTGTTAGCAAGGTAAGTTAACAACAGTACCAATACTCGGACTGGAATTCCTTTCTTGCGTAATATGTCAACCACCCTTCGACCAACACCACCAGTTGCTCCAGCTACCAGGACAATATCAGAAGTTCCCATTGTGTTAATGACTTCACTAGGGGAAGGATCAGATATTTTCTCAGCTAGAAAATCAAAGAACTTCACAATTCAGAAACAAAGAATACTCATTAGTTGATCCATATTCCATACCAACCTCTCTCTCTCTCTCTTTTCTTCCTATTACTCTCTAGTTATACTAGTTGAAAATTGAATAAAGTGTTACCTTAGCAGGAGATGGGAACCCATTGAAGAAGAACAGTGTTTTAACAAATCTTCCAAAATCCCAATTTTGTCTTCCAGCTTCAGCAGATATTGTTGCTCTATGTGCTCCAGAAGAGAGTCGGGTTGACGTATAAATCAATGTCTGAGGTCTACCACAAATCTGAAGAAACGGTTTAGGCAGCGTAGGTGATGCAAAAATAGTGTGTGAAGATTTCTTACAAAGATTTCTTCTAGGCAATTCAGAGCCCTGCAGTATGGATTAAAAGAAGGGCAACAAGATGAAGCAAAAATGATATCAATGACTAAGAAGTATCAAACTTTCACTAGATACGACGAAGTGGGTAGTTTCGTCTTCAGCAACAACAGCAAGTAGAATCAGTTGGAATTCAATTTCAAAAATTTATTTTGAATTCAACCAAATTCAGAAAAGACATTCAATGAACTTCCCAGATAAGTACCACTGAACAATAAGAGTAAAAGGATAATATCATATAACCTCTTTAATCTTGGCTTAGAAAATTCATGCAAGTTGAGTCCATCACATTCCGAGTTAAAGATAATTTGGCACAGTATTGAGTGTAAAAGTGATCAAACAATAATAAATAACGAGCTTTGTATTTCTTCCAAAGAGTTAACTCAGTTAAGAGTTAAGAGTGGTACCTGAAAATTGAGAACAGACGTGGACGCAGGGGAGGAGAGAGTTGTGTAAAACGCTTCCATTTGGAAACTGATCGTAGGAATATGTTGTCAAGTTAAGGTTGCCATGATATGATACTTACAGGGCAGGATTCATATGAACCACAAACGCAACTATGATGTTCATTTCAGGTGGCTCTAGAATACGCTTGTTTAGCTTATTATAGTTTTTTTCTTCTTCTTTCTTTTCGCTCTAATTTATGCTCTCATTAACAATTAACTTTCTATATATAAAAGTAAAATAAAATAGTAGAATTTAGTGTAGAATTTAATTCCAATTAATTAGTTTTATATTTATTTCAATTGTCATCATTTTATATAATTTTTAATTTGATTCATTTATTATTTTGTTTAATTTTTTAATTGTCGTCCTTGATTTTATTTGATTATTTTTCTTTTTATTTTTAAAAAAAAATCTTACATCAATAATTATTAATCTATTTTTTTTACATGAAACAATTACTTTATCATCGGTAGATGGATTGACAAGTGCAATTTGATCTTTGGTCCTAAATACTAAAGTTAAAATGAAAGTTCAAGTGTTAAGTCCAAAGAGACTTTGTTTGTATTTAGGTAGATGAATATTTTATTAATAAAGGAGGTTAAAGAAAATTAATTTAAAAAAATTATGAGAAAACAATAATTTAAATTGACAGAAAATTAAATTAAACAACATGAGAAATTAAACAAGAATTTAAATTAATTAATTAAAAACAAAAAAGATGAGAAAATTGTAGAAGGAAATTCAGAATATCAAAGTGTTTGAAACCTAACCTACCAGAGCTACTGTTGATGTAATGTTAATGATTTTTTTCTATTTATACATACATCAAGAGTAATTGGTCAAGTTTTCAACAAATGGAATTTAGCCTTTCATTGTAATGGAGACTCTATCATTGAGAATATTTAGTAGAGGGGAAGATAAGAAAAGGAATGGAGAGAAGAAATGACTCTTTCTTCTTCTTTTATAAGTGCAAGTGATTGGATTTCTTGCACTAAGTTCGCATTTACTAATAAATTGATCACTTTTAATATTTTTTTACAAAAACATAAATGATATTAATTTAACGATTATTTATTAAAAAAAGAATTAATAGAAAAAAATTATAAATTCTTATATAATTTAACTCCAAAATATATTAATAATTAACAATTATTATGATCAAATTTTATTATCACATTGGTTATGATATTTTTGTTTATTAATTTTATAAATTCCATGGTGAATTTATTTTTAAATAAAAATGCATAAACTAATTAGAAAATAAATTAAACCAAGAAAATAAATTAAAAAGAATCTCCATTGAACTAAAAAAGATCACAAAGCTATATATATTGTAATATTTCAAACCAATTTATAATTGATATTAATTTTTTAATTTTAAAAAAAATCCTTTTAAATTAAAATAATTAATATCTAAAGCATGACGAAAAAATTATACTAAATAATACAACATGAATTTTGTACAAATTAAATTGCATGTTTTTAAATTAAAAAATATAAGATTAAATAAATTTTAAGTTCCTATAAATATGTAATTTTTTTAGTTTCTATTGTTTTTTAGCATTTTCTCTCCTCATTTATTTGTTGTTAGTATTTTTACACTTCAATATCAAATTGAGATTGTTTAATGTTGATGTGTCCAACGTAGGACACATTAACCATGACATATGAATGTCTTGGATAACATGACAGTCGTATGAATGTGTTATGTTAGAAAGTTTTTCAGGGATTAAAGTAAAAAATGTTATATATTTAAAGGATTAATTAAGAGAAAATCATATATTTTATCTTCATTTTCTATTGTCTGTTTTTTTATCAAACAATCTAAAAAAAATATTTCACTTTCTATTCATTTTCTTTACTTTTATCTTTTTCCTTGCACTTTCCTTCCTAAATCAAATGTATCATGCTTATGCTTACAACTTTTTTCTTTTAATTTCTTATTTTTTTCATCATTAAAATTAAGCTCTAAACTTGGAAAGAGGCAATTTCTTACTCTATTCTTTGAGGAACAAAAAATGCTTAACAAACAAAAATAGGGACTAAAAACAAAAAATAACATATTTAAAAAATTAAAAATTTAATTAACCCAAAAATATAATATCTTAAACATTCTCTCTCAGATGCCAGAGCGACTTAATCTGTCTCGATCCACTTTCAATTCACTTAAATGATATGGGAGAGGATGGCCCTCCAATAAAAGTGAGTTGAAAAACATAATTGACTTCACTTAGAGGTGGTTTGACGGGTTGACATACTATAACAATTTTGTTAGTCATAAAATTATGGACTACTAACGCGTTAACGCACCAAAAGCACAAAATGTGCAATTCCCAAGCTACATTACATTTCTCTTACATCTTTTGTGTGCAATTTTAACGTAAACATGATTATGAGGGTTATGGGGAACTAAGTATGCATGTGTTTTGATACTGTCAAAACGTGGTTTTCTTAAAGCAATAATGAGTTGTTTGAAACTCACCTTAATATCAAACACTGTTTTTGGTTCATCTCACCATCACCTCAAACATGTTATCCAATATGGTAAAATTCTATAAACCCAATTAAAAAATAAATAAAAGTATATACATTATTATAACATGTTCTATAACACATAAAGACAGATCAATTGAGTTAGATGTGTGTACCTAGAATGAAGGAGTCGAGAAAGAATAAATCTCTGTAGAGAATAGAGGTGAAAGAGGACTCCGTCTACCCGGTTGATTTTTATGTCTATGTTAACCGTTTGATGGGTCAATGATTAAACAATTTAATAAATGAGGACATGGATCTCTTATTGGGCATCACGATCCATTAAGAAAAAAGCCCAATACTATTCATCATATTGATAATATGCTATTAACCATAATTAAAATATTAAATATAATGTCTAATGACTAATTATTGTAAATCCATATTTTTGATTAATTAGAATAATTAATATAGCATCCTACTCATCTTTAAGATTTTTTAAGCATTATTTCTTATATTGAAAACAGATGAGTAGTTCTAATAGATTAAATTTTATATATTATAAGTGTAAAAAAATTATACAGTCAATCAATTTAAGCTCTTATTAAATATATGATTTTTAAAATAATTATTATTAAAATTAATAAACTTATCATACATAAAATATAATTAAGTGATATTATAAAAACTCTTTATATATTCAGAAAAAAAAAACTCTTTATATTATATTGTTTAACTTTATGTTCTTCTTTAAGATACGGCAGTCTATTTTTTCGGGTGGGTTCACTTTTGTTCCAATAAAGTCCCTAGCCAATGCCTCGTGTGTTTAAATACCATTGTCTTTTGTGAACTTTATGCATGGTTTACTCTGTTATTTATATATAACTTATAAGTATGATCATACTTTGATTACTTTGTGTGCCTTTTTTATTTATTTGATATAATCCTTCGATCATCTTTCGATCGAGAAGATTGTGTTTGAACCATATGGTGTTGCTTTTATGAATGATGTTACGAACAAGTTGGAATTTGCTACTGAACTAAAACGATCATATAAATGTAATGAAACTTGAGGAAATTCTAGTCGGATTCCTATTTTTAACTTTTACTTTTTTATAATATTATTTTTATCTCTTTGGGTTTATCTAATGTATGCATACATGCACACGTTAAAATTTTTATTACACACATAAGTTTAGAAATTTGATTACTATTTCTCTTAATCTTAAAAAAAGGATTTCATCATTTATCTTATTGCATACTTTTCTTTATTTTCTTCTTATTTTTCTCTTTTTATATACAAAATGTTACATAAAATGAAATACAATTTGCGTTTCTTTTTTTAATGTCCTATAAGATAAAGTGCACAAGAATTGTCCTAAAATGTTTATACTTAAATTTATAGTTATATGTTTTGTTTGAGCTTCTTCAATAATTGGTCTGTAAGCTTACTAGCTAGCTCAGCTCATCTTACACATTCCATAGTATTTTTATTTTCGTTCGTTATATGCAAATCACTTGAAATTTTAATTAACACGAGTTATATAAACTCGTATAAAAGATCTTGAATCTGCCTTTTTTTTTTTATTTGGCAAACTCAAATTTTAAACTTCAGTGTCACTTGAACAAGAGCTATGATTAATAATTCTTTGTAGTCATTTTTTGGGTCGCTACAATTTTTCATAATGCTCTTATTGGTATCATATTGTTGTCATGATAATGTGGTTCTGCCATTGTTTATCGTGTTTCAACTTTATGGTGACATCAACCCAAACAAGCCAGAGTACTTTCGGTAATTAGGTAAATCATGTCCCAAGTAAAACACCTGAACTGTGACATGTGTGAATAATTAAGTCTTGTCTGTATCCATTCCTCCCAACACCTTTTCCTTCTTTTAGACCTTTTTTAAAGAAGAAAAAAAGTATTTGGCATACACGTAATCCTATCCAACTACAAAGTTTGACTTCCCTCCTACTCTTTCCTACATTTCCTTCAACGTGATATCAATTAACACAAGTCAGCCATATTGTTTTTCTTTATGTTAAAAATGGTTGGTTGTATGAACTCCTCTTGGTCCAGTTACACACAACAAACACAAGTATATGTTAGAAAAGTAAGCACATTTTGAATATTTTTTAATTATAATTTGAGATTTCCAATCAACTTGTTTAAATTTAGCTCCATTCTCACCCATGTGAATATAGGGGTTGCTAATTTCGTAGTGATTAACAACCTTTCATATTTTTGTTTAAGACAAAAGCTATATACGAGTTTCATTTGAAAACAACTTAAAATAAATTTTGTTTTATATTATTCTCCTTTAGACCAAGCACTGATTATTTTTTAAAATGACACATAAATCTTATACATTTATCAATTTGTTTTATTAATTGGAAAATCTAAAAAGAAATAAATAACAAATAAAAAAAACTTAATAGATGTGTGTTCAACCGATACTTTTGTAAACATACGTATGACTACAGTCACAATTTACTTTAAATATATACGTACAACTAAATTAAATCTAACATATTAATTATTATAATTATTTTAAAGACAATTTTTTATCAATAATTTATTTTTTTTAATTTAAACAATATATATATATATATATATATATATATATATATATATATATATATATGTATTACTGAAGATAATTTTATTTGAATCAGATTAAATTATTATAAACGATAAAATTTTTCATTTTAATACTTAATACAATTACATTTCCATAACCTAAACTCAATATCACTGATTAAACTAAAACAACTCACGCTAATTAGTGCATGGATCAACTATCTATACCTAAAACTAATTGGATAAGTGATCATAGGAAAAGTAAGCATGTAAAGTAACACTGTAACAAGTATACATAGATCGATTATAGGGTAAGAAATTATTGACTGGTATAAGAATAAATTTTAGTTATATATACTTAACTAATTCATCTAACATGTAAAGTTACCCCACCTGAGTTCTCAGTTTTGAAAATCATGCATGTTAGTACGTACGTAATTAGTTACAACGATAGGTCAGGAATAACAAAAACCATAGAGCGAATATTGAAAACGAAAATTTACCTTTCAAGCAGGTAGAGGTGCGTTTTATTTTCTATACTTATTTATTAAATATATGACTTATATACAATTTTTTTACTTATACACAAAAGTTACGCCATTTGTGTTTTCGATTATGAAAATCATGTCAGCGCTTAATTAATAACAATGATGGGTTGGGAATAACTAAATTATCCATGTATTATGTAAACCATACTAGCGAATATTGGAGAGGAAAATTTTCCTCAGAAGCTAGTTGAACTGCAGAAGTGAGTTTTATTTTCCTTATTTATTAAATATGCGAGTTAATAGATATATTTAATTAACCTTTCGTTTCCGATCCGTTTATATCTGTTTTTTCTTTAGTTTTTGTTCTTTTTTTTTTAATGTGCAATGATTTAATAGGATATCATGCATACTCATTAACATTATATCCATCAAATTTATGAATATATATATATATATATATATATATATATATATATATATATATATATATAATAAATAACTTAAAGCTAGTATTTATCCGGCAGGACCGAAAGTTCTGACTGCCCCACCCTAAACTTAAAATGCTATTGCAGTTGCACAAGGGCCACGCCCACAATATATTATAACCATGCCTACTTATTTTAATTGTTAAAGTGATTTCAACCTTTTTGTAGAATGATGATCACATAATTATCGAAATAAATATATGACACAATTATCTTTAAACCGAGGAATACACATCATTTTATACTTTTAATCGACTCTTTCTTCATTATAAAGCCATCACATGTTTTAGCTCTTTAATTACTTGTTTATTCTATATTTAAACGTACTTATAAAACACGTAAAAAAGATTATCCTTAAATACATGTTATTTATTTATTTATTTATTTATAGATAGTATAGCTAGTTTTGATCGAGACACAAAAAAAAAAAACTGGTATTTCAAGATTTGAATCTAAAAAAGAAAAATATGCTTAAATTTTTTTATTCAGACTAGTAACTGTAAGCAAAAAATGTGCAAAAATTATTTTTTCCAAAAGAAAGGACAGAGGAGCGACTCAAAAAACAAAAGAACAAGAGACAACATGCCGGCTGCGCTCACCTAACTTAAGATCCTCCACAGTCCGTACTATGAATAGCTATGGGTTTTTTAAGTATATAAAACTATAATTCACTATTTAAAAGTCGAATAAGGGAAAATTAAAATTAATGGTTCATTTATTTTAGTCGACTAATTTAATGAGATTTTATTGTAGTTGAATTGAATAACATAATACAGATTTTGTTTTCGAACATTGCGTGACTAGTTTGTACATTGTTGCCGATGTTAGATTTTATTTTTGGTAAAATAAAGTTAGACCGTTTATCACTCCAAGTCCAACTCTCACTAAACTCTAAAAAATTACAAGAATAACAGTAATTTAGATTCATGTTAAAATAAATATACGTGTCATTAAATTTAGTTCTTATTTGATTTTTTGTTTTATTAATAGTATTTTCAAATGATTTTACAAAATAAAATCAAATAAACATAAAGAATATTTATTACATCTGACACACACAAATTATTTATCTAATGGACTACTTTCTAGAGTATGAGTTCAATTTGACAAATAAACCAATATGTTGCTCCAGTGACTGAGATCCATCATTTGAGCGAGTAAACATACACCATTGTGTTTGAGAACCTTCTAACACTAAATAAATAAACTATTAAAAAACATTACAAAATAGATTGATGCTATCTTATGTAGATGTAGAAAATATTACGATATAACAAGAAAGAAATTAATGATATAAACAGACTCATGAGGTCTGATGAACTCTCTTTAATTTTCATCATCCATTTATTTATATCGTGTACACATTAACTTGAGTGCTAAAATCACTACAAATAGCTTGATCTGGATATATTAAAAGATATACCGATCAAATATTTCACCTCTAAAGATTAATATTGAACAATTTAATATTTTTAAATATCTAAAAAATAATAATAATAATATACTATCTAATATATGTTCTTTAAGATGAATTCTTAAGACATATTAACAAAAAGTTTTAATTTATATGCCCCGTGTGGGGCTTGTAACATTTGAATATATGATCAATATCTTAATTTACTATAGACCCACACCTACACATTTCAATCCCAACAATCCCATTCTACATCGATATCCTGTCTGAATTACAATTTGGATTTTCAAACCCCATGCCCACTTTCTCTTGACTTTAGCCATCTCTTATTCCTTAAAGCTAGCTAGCTTGATCTCCAAGTTCTCTCTCCCACTCTGTTTTCTCTCTCTTGACCCATTTCTCCATTTTCTTATATAATACAATTACTGGCCCTCATAAAGCCATTCCCTCGTTCTTTCACAATTGCTTCCTGCAGTTAACAACAATATGTCACGACCCAGCACTTTGCTACTCCTCTTCATGCTTCTATTTGCTTCATTTTGCTCATGTTTAGAAGCCAGAAAACTTGTTCTAGACAAGAAGCTGAACCCATCTTCAAGAAGGGACAGTTTGTTCCTGAGTGCACTCCCTAAGGGCACCGTGCCACCTTCTTCACCAAGCAAAAAAGGGCACTCCATGGAGGTTGATGAGAAGCTCATAGCACGACACCTCATAACCATCGATCCAGTTCTTCTAAGATCTGTTCCTAGCCCTGGTGTTGGTCACTAATAAACTAATTAAGTTTGTGTGTTTATTTATTATTTCTTCTCTATTTTCTTTTTTGAGATGGTGACACCACATTTTTTTGATTGGATCAGTTTTGTTATATGGTCAAATTCTTTGTATGGTGGTAGAGAGGATTTTCAAATTGTGATATAAATAAACCGTAGGGAATAGTTGAACGGTGTAAAAGTGGAATGAATGAATATATATGTTATGTGATTATGCTTTCCTCTGTTTTGGGTCTATTTGCTTTCCCTTTACGATTATACTCAACCACAAACATAAATAAAATGAATAAATTTTGAGCTCTACGTCAACTTCTTTTTTTCGGCCTACTTGTAAGCTTTGCATCAACGTTTTCTCAAATGTAATATTATATTTTGTGTTGTGCCATTTGGAATTGTAACAGAGGGTGGGGAATTTTTTTTATTTGGGACTGGGAATCCAGAGATAACCCTATTTGGCGTCCTACTAAGAAAAAAAAAATAGTTCCAGACAGTTGTTTGTAAGCTTCCACTTACTTTTTTCACCAAGGGTTGTTGTATCAAGATTCGAGGGTATCTCTGTTTGACAATCGATGTTTAATTATTATCAAGGCATAGCTTTTCTTAAAATGTGATTTGGCTTTTGTATTAAAGTGTTATTCATATACACAAGTTAAAGTTAAATCTTAGTCAATGTGCTTTAAGGAATCTAACTATATGTATGTGTTGGTACTTACTTGTGAGTTGTGACATGGTGATGATATATCGTTAGATGGTTAGAGATTGAAATTGCCTATATATACTTTTCACCTCCTTTCCAATCTCTCTAATTAGAAAGCGATAAATGATTACAAAGTAGAGTTTTTCCCATAATTAATTGTAAGTTATTTTTGTTGATATGTCACTTTCCACGCTCGCAACGTTAAAAAGCTATTTCATTGACATAAACTTATGGTATTTATTTCAAAGCAAATGTATTGACTAAACAAAATATTTTTATATGGAAGTTTTTTATGAGCAGAATTTAGGGAAAGAAATGACGCTTCCAGTTCAATACTGAAAAAGTTTATGAACTCAAAAAGCACTTCTATTATATAGAAAAGAAATTCACCTAATTTTTTATAGTTATTTTAGATTTTTATTATTATTTTTTTTAATCTAATGATTAAAATTAATTATTTATTAAAATCTTTTGATCTCAAAAAATGAATAATGAGAATGAAAAATAATTCTAAAAGAATTACTTATCCTATAAGTGAATCCTTTCTCATTTATATAAGTACTTAACATGTAACTTATAAAAGATGAGAGTGAGAAAAACAAATTTAAATGATACAACTATACATCAATGAATAATCAAAATTAAAATTATATATATTATCACTCAAAAAATTACATTTGTTTATAAAAAAACTAACAACTTATATATTAATTTTTTAATGAATAATATTCATTTCTCGTACACAAAAAAAAGATTATCTCGCATTTTCTCAAATTAAATGTCTAAATATCCCAATTCATTACACCCAAATATTATAATTTAGACGTATAGTGGAAACAATTGAGGATCAAACATAAGTGTTCTTGCATCTACCACAACCCTCACTAGTGACCACTAAACTAACCCTAATGCGTTACACCCAAATATTATTATTAACTTTATTTTCGTTTCTAACAAAAACATCTCAATAGTTAAATAGTAGTTACTACTTGTTTTATAGGATACCTTTACTAGGTTAATACCTGAATGAAATGTTAACTTCTTATTATATAAATTAAATTACTCATCAGTACGTCCCTGAACTATTTGTCAATTTTTAAATAAATTTTTAAATTTTTTTTAATTGGATCCCTAAATTAAAATAGTAAATTCTTTGATTTACCTTTTGGTAGTTTTTAATTGACACAAAATGACAATTGGTAATAGTTTTAGACACTATAGGGACTAAAAGTATGGGGGACCTATTTGAAAACTTGCAAATAAATTAGAGATTTATTGAGTAATTTAACTTTAACTATCTTTTATAAAATAAGTGTTTGAAAATATATATAACCAACAGTCCAGAACCATAGCGAAATGAGCATCTCCAACAATGAACACTATAATTATGCTACATGAGTTATTTTACTTCAAGAAGAGTGGAACACAACTTACACATCGCAATTGAGGTATTATTGTGGGAGATTTCCTGAGCCAATTAATCCCATCATATAGCACATAATTATGCTGATCAATCTCAAACTAGGGTAGTTTGAAAAAAAATCTTATACCAGCTGTAACACTTTGAAATTTTTTTCAGGTACAAGTGTTATGAGTAAAAGGTCCCTTGGATTAAATGCCAGATATACTCAATTTCAGAAAGCATGGTAGGTGAGATCTTCAATTTTAAAGTACAAAGGAGGAAGAAAAAAATAGCGTTAGATATGGTCCATGTATGCAACTACTGGTCTGCCACTTAAGTTGCATATTTAGGCCAAGAAAATAGCATCAGAAAAAGACAAAAAACGCGTCCAAAGAACCAAGATATAGCATATCCTCAACCAGCACCCAGCTGGTTTTTTTTTTTAGAAGGGGATCACCGTCAGTGGCCTGTGTTTTGCCATTTGCACATCTTCTGACCCAACACTCTTTCTTGTTGGAGTAATTGCATTAGCATTTTGGCCAGTGATAAAGTTAAATTATTCAAGTATAGTTTGCATTATTTCTAAATCCTAATTATCATATCTGATTAAGAGGCAAAAAACTAGATAGATAATTTCATTTCAAAACTAGATTCCTATATTTTATAGTTTTTTTTAATTGAATAAAGGAGGTGTATTTTTCAATTTATTGTCTACTTACCAACAAATTGAATTAATTTGATTAATAACTTACATGACATACATTTTATCAAATAAAATATGTTTATAGACAAATTATAAAACATCTAAATATGAAATTTTATTTAAGTACATCATTTTTACATTTTTAATATATTTAAACTAAGGCATTTAAATAAATTAAAATCTCACCAATAAATTTAGTAAGATGTCATCTCAATAAAATGTTATACTACGGTGCAAATAGTTAGTCACTTATTCATGTTAATAATTTCTATTAGTTATGGGACCACATACTAACCACTTGATCCATTTTTCAATTAGAAAAAAATTGAAAAAAAAAATTGATCGATGGAAATTTTTTATCAAGTGACATCAATAAACAGTAGAAGATTAAAAAATAAAATCAATCAATTAAACCTATTATATTCCAAAGGTAATTTTATAATAGCATCCAAGTAAAAGCAATTATTGTAGATTAAATTTTAGAATATTATTCTGAAAAACGAATCAATTTTTAATAGTATTTTAAATTAATCATTTAAAAACATACGTTTAATTTGTGAGTGTCACTTGAACTACACGTTTAATTTATTTGCATCCAGCAAGCATGCATTGGATGACGGCAGAGGATTGAATCTTCTACCTACCATAACAGACACCTTACACTCCCAAAACATTAAAAAATCAGAAACTGAATGATTCATTAGAAACACAACCGTATGTGAAACTCCACGTACTTGTGTTCCAATCCAACTTCAAGAGTCAGCGTTCTCAATCACACGCAACAAATCAGTTCACATACTGCGTGGATAGGTCCATCCTTATAATTATAGTTATCTCCACTAAATCTCTCTCTTTCAGTCTAATTATTTCCAAAGTTCTTTTCTATTAAGATGTCCTATGTCATTTTACAATAAGACATATTTGGACACTCTTCTCTCATTTTGTTTTTGTAGTTGAGAATTAAGATGGGTCTCCAAATGTTGTCAAGGCCCACTCAGAATTGGGTCTCTATAGAAATGGTTTCAGCTGCCTCTTCAGGACAATGAAAAGGAAGAATAATGTGAGGGATATATGTGTTCATTGACAGCGATGAAATATGCAAAGAGCTAGTTGAGCTGGAAGGTGTTCACTATTAGCTATCAATGCAAAGAGTATAGAGAACTCACATAATGTTGAACCATGCATATCTATGAAATATGAACAATAAGAGTAGAGAGAACTCTCGGAATGTTGAACCATAAGAATGATGGGAATATAGAGAACTCACAAAAGATTGAAGCATAAGAGAATAAGGAGAGTAGAGAGAACTCATAGGATGTTGCCATTGTTAACTTTAGCTCACAGAGTATTACACCTATCCGCCTTGTTTATATAATTCAAGCATAAAGAAATAGATATTAGGCAAAAATATTAAATACTAAAAAGGTAATTAAGAAAATAGTAATATTTATTATTTAAAATGTTTTAAAAAATATAAATTAGGTGAATAAGTATTATGTATTGTTAGAAATGTTACAAAATATAACAAAAAAAGTTAGAAATTTGTAACATACAATATGGCATATACAAATAATAGAATCCATTATGTATATTCAATAATATAAAAAAAAAGTGTGTTAACTTTGTTTCCACTAGCGAATTGCCAAAAAGCGCGGGTATAACCGCATAATCCACCGGTTCAATTTAATAACTTATAATCTCCAATATAATAAAAAATAAATAAATAAACTATTGTTCAAATAATTTATCAAGTGGCCCATTAGCTCAGTTGGTTAGAGCGTGGTGCTAATAACGCCAAGGTCGCAGGTTCGAGACCTGCATGGGCCAAATGTGTGTTTTTTCATCTTTCTTTTTGTGAATTGTTAAACGAGGCGTGGACCTTCACGGGGTTCTTTTATTTTTTTTTGTTTTCCGGTAAATTAAACTTATTGGTTTTTTCCTTTTCCGGTAAATCAAATCCATTGGTTATTAACATTAAAAAAAAACTTATTGGTTATTTTATGGGGCAATTGTAATATTTTGTTTTGGGTAATGGCAATTGTAATATCTTTATTGGAATGGCCTCTAATGAAGAAGTAGCGAAGGTATTGAAATATAAAAATATCTATATATAAATAATCTTTTTTAGTAAGTGTATTGGTACTAATACCAGTAAATATGAATAATCTTACATAAATATGAATATGTTATTTTTAAACCTTCAATGACTTGATTTAATAAGTTATAATAATTTCGGGGCTTTCATTGTAATTTTATTGTTTTAGTAGTTCTAAATCTAAATTTTATATTAATTATATCAATTATTAAAAAAATATATTAATTGCATCATTTATTAAATAAAAAAAGATTAGTTTACTTTTACAATATTGAAATTATATTATTTTTTTCTTTGAATATTATTTTCAACATGCAAGTTCTCAAAAAAAAATATTTCCAACATGTTTTTTTTTCCAGCATATTTTCATCATGTTAAGTTATGTTGGATTGGTGTTATAAAATGAAATGAATCAAAATATAATGGGATGAAATGAAATAAAAATTTTATAGTATTGTTTGAATGGATCATGATTTTTTTTATTTGTAGATATTAGTTGTTAATTATTAATTTTTTTTAACGGAAATATCGAAATCACAATCTTCTCTTCATGTCTTTCTTCTTTTATTGTCTAATTAACCTTACAACTCCCGATGATGATTTATCTTGTTCTATTAGTTTTATTTTCTATTCCTAATTTTCATAAACCAAACAATATAACAACTCGTTCCCCCATTCCACTTTTTATCGCCAATTCAAGAATAGGCAAGGGTCGTTTGATTTGGAAAAAATAATATTTTATTTTTTAATCATAAAAATATCATTTTATTGGTTATATTTTTTGTAATCAAAAGTGATAAAAAAAAATCTTAAATCAAACCACCCAAAACTAGCTTGTCTCATTTAACAATCCCAACTTCCACATTTATGTCTTCCCATGTGTTTGTTTTGGCAGCCCACCAGTTCTTAAACCCAAAGACGACGTCCCATGCTGTCAGGAAACTGAAAAACACAAGGATTTTGTGTCTCCTCATGAAATGTATTGTCAAAGAGGTTTCCTTTTGTCATCATGGTGTCAAAAATTTTAACTTTTCTTAAAGTTATGCGAAGGTATTGATTGATGACCTCTTTAGTATTTATTAGCTGGATTTGCCCCCAAAGGGTTTGGTATTAGGAGTGCAGATCAAGCTACGAATAAACTAAAATATCCAAATTGGGAAACATTGTTACCCAATTGCTTGAGAATTCCTACTTAATTACTCATACTATATGTTCATGCTCAACTTTTACTTTAAAATTAATTTGAAGGTACGGACTATTATTTTCTGCCATCATATATGGTGTATTATACCAAGGATAAACAAGCTTCTTTTTTTTTTTTTTTTTTCTGTTGCACCCTCAGATCAATGATGCGATCACAAAATTTGGCTATTTGATGCTTAGGATGCATAGAGATTACGGTGATGGTCGTTGGAAAAATATGTGTAAGTTAGTGATCTATCTCAAGTTGTGTGGGATAGACACCCGCAAGGATTTGCCCTCACCCCCAAAAAGACCGATATCTACTAAATTTGAATGAAAAAAAAAAGAAGTTAATTCCACAATTACAATAGAAAAAACTTTTATTGGGATTGTACCGTTGTGATAGTGAGTGGGTATGGAAACGACAGACATTATTGGCTAGAAGTAATATCCAGTCCTGACTTATTGCCTATCTATCTCGTGAACCCTAGTAAAAAAACATCCAAGTACTTTCTATGATCGAGTTACCCGAAAGAAATAAGAAATTTCTAAGTTTCCAACTGATACTTATTAATGGTAGTTGTTTTACCCTAATCACGTGAGATACATCTGTCAGTCATTGCATAAAAAATTTAAATATTTTTTTGTTGCATTTTCGTAATTTTTTAAACTTTTTTTATAAAAAAAAATTGCATTGATTGCATGAATAATATTTGTGTCCTGTATTTCTTGAACTGTTGTTTGCCTAGAAAATGAACAACTCAGTTATAAAAAAAAGAAAATGAACAGCTCAGGTTAACGAGCAAATTAAGCAGCATATTCCCTAATTATCTGCCATCAGATATCAGTTGTTGCAAAGTTTGAACCGATCACTGTTCCAACAGAGCCAGTCAGTTTATATTTGACAAAAATGAAATGCAAGAAGAAATAAATCTGACACTCAAAGTTTCTCTTTTGTGGGGCCCTTAAAATCTGATTATCTCATACCCCACCACTCTCATTCTCTATTCCTAGATCAAATTAATGAAGATCATATTGCTATGCTACCCTGTTGGCCAAATGACATGTGGGTCCAAAATGGCCATGGCTCTGTGCTCTTTCTGCTCTCACACCCATACTTTGTGGCTCCCCTCCACTCCACCCAGACTTATCCCACGAGCCTCCCTATTGTCATCGATAGTCAATTACTTGATTGGCTCGTCTCTCCCATTGCATCCCTGCCCCATCATCAATCATGCACACAAGCCAGGCTTACCTTAGACTCATTTTTCTATCAAATCCAAGGTTTTGAATTCAAAATCAATCATTAAATAGGTGGAACTAATAACACTCTCCTCTGAATTCAAAATCAATCATTTTTTTCTTTCAATTATATATGTTTTTTTATTTATTTATAAAATTTCAACTTAAAATCTTATTTAAAAGTTTAAATTATAATTTTAAGATTCTAAATGAAAAATAAACATGTGATTATAAAACATAACTTAATTTTAGTTTCAATATCTAATGACACAAGTTTTAGTTTAAACACCAAAATATAAAAATAAAAATGTTTCCTTAAAACGAAACCCTTTCCTAAGCAAGTAAAGTGAGATACCGGTCAAATTAACTGCATGTGGATGCATTCTCATTTATTCATTTCAAAGGAAACATATCCATATTGAAATATAGACAAAATTTAGATAAATCTCTTCATTGCTTATAGTATTATTCTCTTGCGAACATCATAATGTCAACTCATTTTTATACTTACAAAGACATGATAAGGTAGTTAAAAAACATGACATAATATATTATCTTTTTATTACAGGTTAGAGAATAATACCACAAACACTCGGCGGAACCTTATCATCAAAATCTTTTCCGTAAAATAACCACAAACTTTAATCTTTACTTTTTACAACGTTTATAATTGAGCACTACGACAGCATTTGGTTAAGTAATCAAGGCTATGCTTATTGAAGTAAAACTTAACATACACTCCAGTCAAAACAACCTAATGATTATGCTTTGAATCATTACTCCTTACTCCTATACTTGGCAAATTAAACCAAGTATTGTAATTAATAATCAACTGAAAGAGACTTATCCTTCGTTATTTACACTGCATTACCTGTTATACAAGATGATTTACAGTTGACATCGCTGATAACAGAAGAGAAACACAGAAATTGAGAAGGTGTATATACCAAATGTATAGTACTATAAATTCCATGAAGAGTGTCTAACAGAGCACCTGAAGCATCCCTACTCTTGAGACCAAATGTACAATAGCAACTTCAAAAATGCCTGATTATACAGGAATTATGAATTAATACTTTGGTATCCATCCTTTTAGTCCCCCTCCTCAAGTAATAATACAGAAAATGAGTTGTCAAGTATTCATTTAATACTCCTATTAGATATTTTATATCTAATTAATAAATTTATAAACATTTATTGTATATACTTGACAACTCATTATGAGTATTATACTCATAATATTACCATGACATGGGATATACTAATACAGTAATTAACAGTAATAATTAATACGTATTAGGAACTGGCCGAAGAACCCACTAGAGAGAGGTAAACCTGACTCTGTATCACTGTCTTACCGATTTTGAAACCCGGCACCACCGTGAAACCCACCCTAAGCTCGCCGGAGCTGGAATCAGAGGATTCCCCGGCAGAAGGCGAAACAGATTCTTCCGTGACACTCTCCATGTACACCTCAGAGAACCTCGAGTTCTTCTTGATTTGAAAAACAGTGACATCATCGTCCTGAAACGACAACGCCAAACAATGCAGGGCCCAAACGCGCTTTGCCATCTCTGCAAAGGAAATGAAGAAAGTAGAATCTGGGTACCCTCCAGAGTTCACCACCTTCCTCTGGTTCAAGTTGCCGAAGAAGGAGCACTCCATTTTGGCGTGCACCACTTGAAGGTACTTGGATTTCAGGAACTTGGAGAAGGAAGAGTTTGGGTTGTGGGTTAAGTACTGTTTCGGATTCAAAGATTTGAGCCTTTTGAATTTGTCAAAGTAGAGGTTTTCTGCTCCTTGGTTGTGTAAGTTTTTGTCTTCTTGGACGTTGAAGTTTGGGTAGTTGAAGCCTTCAAACATCGTTATGCAAACAAACGATTCAAATGCGAAGGTTTGGTGAGTTGGTTTGTTGAAAACTGCGTTTGGATGAATGAACTTAACCGCTGCTTCGAGATCCCAATGAGCAGATTCCATTTCCGCGATCATAATCTTGGAGAAGCTTCTAACTGATCTTAAAGAGTGGTGAAGGAAATGAACAAAATGGGATGGACTCAACGACGAAAGTGTGAGGTTATCAAACAATGACAAGGAGCCACTCGAGTTGAGTTTCTTCTCAAGCGATTTGTTGAAGGAAACACACTCGTCGAGGTGTTTTTTGAGCGATGAGATGTTATTGTCCTTGAAATCAACCTCGGCTTCGAGCCTCTTGATGGTGATTTCGTAGGTTTTCATGAGACTTTGTTGTTCCTGGATCTCCGCGAGCATAATGGTGACTTGCGGCGAAAGATCAAGGTCCCTTTTCAAGAACCTGCGCTTCAACTCCGATATGGCTCTGAGTTCATCCACCACGGCTTGATCCGCGGCTTGAATGGACTCGTTGTTGTAAGGGTGCTGAGCCATTTGGAGTTCTGCATATGCTGCTTTGATGGTGGTGACTCCAGCGAAGAGTCTTGCAATTAGAGCCTCCATAATTGCTCTATTCTTGTTGTTTCCTTGGTGGGGTTTCTTGTTCTGATCGGTGAAGAGATCTTCCTTGACTTTGAGGTGGGAATTGAGCATGCAAATGCCATTGTTTGAAGCGAGTTTCGTTGCACTTCGGAGGCTCATCACCTTCTGGAATGTCTTTGCCAGTTTCTTGCTCCTATTGCTCAGTGCTGATTTGGGCTTCATGGTTTCCATTATCTCAAGACAAAGATTTTGTTGTTTGAAGAAGCATAAGAGTTTTGTGTGTGTTCACAGAAAAATTGGTGAAATCCAATAACAAAGGGAGAGAAAATGTTTGCAGTAGCAAAAGGAGATTTTGGTTGGAAAAGCAGGTGCAAATCTTTGACTACAACACTATCAAATCAGAGTCTTTGAGCAAAAAATAGAGATTGGTAGCGTGGTGATATTAATATATAAACATGAATTAGGGAAATAATGGGGGGAGATTAAGCAAATAGGAGTGTTTATAAAGCGCGGGAAAAGGAAAAGGACGAATGCTTTAGCTTTCTCATGAAAGATGTTATAAACTCGAAGTAGGCTTGTAGTACAAGAACTTTGACATACAAGCCACTGATTATCTACTTTTCTTTTTTTATTTCCTTTGCCTACTTGTATTTGGGATAATCTATATCTGTATAGCTAGCTACCTAGAGAGATGATAGTGTGGGGCGTATTGCCTTACGTGATTGATGGGTATGATCTAATTGTGGACCCTATTGTAATATATAAATTGTATGCAAGGAAAAAATTATATAATATATATATTATTAAAGAGAAAATAGAAAGATTAGAATATTTTTTTAAAAAAATTGTTTTTTTCTAATTACTTTAATTTTAAAAAATTTAGATTATTTGTTTAACATGCTTTATAGAACAATTCATCAATTAATAAAAGTTTAAACTAATTGAAAAAAATTCTACCGTTGCAAGAACTGTACGTGGAACTGTGATGCTTGTGACTGATGGAAAACATTATGAAACATGTGAGGGGCTATAGGACTCCGGGAGTTGTGTTTTTATGTTCGTAAACTAGAAGGTACAGGTACTGAAATGTTAAATATCTTTTGATTTGATTTGGAAAAGCAAATGATGGTTAAGCACTCTACAGTAATTAATTATTTTTGTATATGAACAATAGTTAAACTAGATTTTGAACCGTTTTCGTTTTTCATTTTTCCATATGGCATCACAACAAAAGATTCAATTAATTATAGGAACTGGTACATTGTAGGTATATGAATAGGAACGGCTACATTTGTGTAGCTAACCTGAATAAAGTTTACCATTATATCCAGGCTTTATGTTAAAAATAAAAGATGCGTATACATATAGCTTTTATTTGTGGGGGACACTATAGTCAGAAACATTATTGTGGTTTCCAAAAAGCTATTTCGATGGTAATAAAAACTCAAAAGGGATGTAGGAATATTAGATAAGCAGGCAAGCAGCACTGCAACCAGCAGCAGAAACAGAAACATGGAAGATGCTCTGCATGCATTTTTTTATTCAATATATAACACAACTTTTTAAAAGTGAAAAAATGAACGTTGTGTTATTTGATCATGCATTTACTAGTATTAAATTACATTTTTTTATTTTTATAAAAAAAATATGATGACAAGTTTAGTAATTTAAAAAAGAATATTTTTTAGTTATTTTAATTTAATTAATAATCTCAATTTTTAAATATGTAAATTAAACATACAATGGAAAAATATTATCATTTATAATAATTCTATCCTGAACAATTTTTATCTCCATGAAAGTTACATGTAACATATGCTCCAAGTCAAAATGAGAAAGCACCAAGCAGAAAATGTTGACATGTGATAAGTACTTCCAATTCTTTTCACACTAAAGTATACAAAATAAGCTAACACTTTATTTATAATTTAAAATAATTTCCACCAAACCCTTATCAAATATCATTGTTTGATTTATTTTTTGGTGGATTATTATTCTTTTTTTCTTTTTGATCGGCATGGATTATTATACTTGTTAATTTGGAGGTTTGCTACTATTCATATTTCACAGACATTGTCTTTGCTGAAAAATCTTATATACCGATTCTGTGTCCAATGTCCATTTGTTGATGTTCAGCTCAAAGCGCGAAACTCTTTGCCATATGTCCACTGTAGTCTGTAGACATACAATCAAAGAAGCTGAGCACGAGAGAAACCAAAAAATAAATTGATTGTGATGAAAAAAATTGTAAGTTTGTGAGAATTTTTTTGTTTAAATATATATTGTTGGTTTTTGAAAATATTTTCAGTCACCATAATTTTCCCTTGACCCCTTAATTAACACTGTTAATATTATAAAATACGGATTTGCAAAAAGAAAAGAAGAGTCACGTTTTCTTTTCAGTGGTTTGAGGAGAGGAGCTGTCTCTTGTGTGTCTTCGAATACGGCAAATGAAGAAGAGTTAGACTTTTTCTTCACGTTTTCTCAATATTTGCAAAATTGTTGACAGAACAAGAAAAGAAACAAAACCATGTGCTTCCATTTTTACGTGAAAGGACTCTGGCTTTTCTTTGATCTCGAGTATTGAATTAAAATGAAACAAGATTGCATATATTATATATACAAGTAGAATCTTGTCTTGTATTGGAATTGCAATTTCAATTTGATATATATCTTTGTTTAATTAGTTCTACTTAGCTGTAGTTCATGAATCCCACTGAAGCCAACAATGGGACCAAGGTTGCACATTGGTGGGAAAACATCACAAAAGAGACAGCCGAAAGGATGATGGTGACTGAAATATAGCCTTAGGTCTTAATTAAACTTACAGGAGATGGGGTACAACATAGTCAACTTGGGACAGTAATGGTTTATAATAATATCATTGCTTTGTCTTCTTGAAAAATGATACGAACATATAACTAACAAGTTTGAGTTGTACAAAAAAAGCATGATCATTTATCACTTGCATTATTTGACTTTAAGCAGAACTATGTGACGAATTAATCTTGAATGCCAATTAACGTTAACGTTAGGGATTATCCAAGACATATATAACTATTCTTTTAGTTGGATTTTGGAGACCAAGACGACGTATAACTATTTTTTTTTTTCTGCGGACAGTTGCTGATATGAAAGAAAAAGATTAGCCCAAATTTTAAGTTGTTCTTTTTCGCCACCTACTCTCTAACCCCACTAAGCCCAAATTCATCGCGGAAGCAATATTTTATTTTTCTAAATTTCTGGCGCTTAAACTAAAGAGTGTTGCTAGGTGCACCAGCAATAATGCTGGGTACACCTAACAACAATCTAAACTAAAAGGTGGTAAAATGGGTCTACTTGTTATGGCTTGTTCCACCATTAGACTAGTCAAAAAATAGGTAGGGCCAGTTGTCTTAGATTGGTAATGTAGGTTAAAAATCCTAGGCAATTAGCAATTTCCTAATCCTAACACATCCTTTTTAACGACAGTTTGGCATTGCCAAAACCGGAAAAAGAAAAACAAATAAATTGGAAATTGGCAAATTAACCTGAAAAATAAAAATAGGATGAAAAATAAAAAAAAATATAGTAAAATATAGATATAGAAATATCATCTAAAACATTTTTAATAATATTCATACTTAAAAAAGTCATAAATATTAGATTACCAATATTTAAAAACATATTATATATGACCATACAATCAGTACTCCAGTGTTTATAAAATCAACACAAATAGTAATATTCCAATTACAATAGTAAATAATAAGATAGACACCTCATCGTTTATTATCTTTTCCGTCTAAAAAGAAAAATAAAGCAAGGAAAAAGGTAATAAGAATATTGGTATATATTTTTGTAATATCTTCTTAATGCTAGTTAGTCAAAATTGTCGTCTGAGAGAATTAAGAAAAGTCGAAAACCAGCACACATAACCTAAGAATAAATAGAAGAAAATAAAAATGAGGAAACATAGAGATGATGGGAAGTAAGAATGATGTGAAACTATTGAGTTTTTTGTTGAGTCCAGTTGGTCACAGAGTTGAATGGGCTCTGAAGCTAAAGGGTGTTGAATTCGAGTATGTAGAAGAAGATATCTTCAACAAAAGCAATCTCCTTCTGGAACTGAACCCGGTTCACAAAAAGGTTCCGGTTCTTGTTCATCACCAGAAACCAATCGCTGAGTCACTCATCATCGTTGAATACATCGACCAAACATGGAAGCAGCATCCACTGTTGCCTCAACATCCTTATCAACGAGCTCTTGCTCGGTTTTGGGGTACCGTTGCTGATAAGGTAATTTGTCACACTCTCTTTCTCTTGTTCATTCGGTTCATTTTTTAGGTGTAAATTTCTTATAGAGAGGAGATAATTGCCCACTCACCTTCAGTCCCTCGTAATGAATTAAGAATAAATTCATATCAAAGAAAATTTTCCTTGTTTATTTTTTAATTATATTTATTTAAATAATATATATTTTAATTTCCTTCATATCGTATGCACCTTACTCCTCGTTGAGTGCCGAGAAAGTAAAATTCCCTTTTCCCTCTTAATACGTATAAGAATTTCTTCTCAATGAATGCAAAATAACAGACCACCGATAAAAAGAAGAGGCAAATAATTAAAATGTTTGGGCTTTAAATTGACTCTTTGGAAACCCACATTGACCAACATAGAAATTGGGCCCAACAACGAAGAATTTTTCCTTATTGTTAGGTACACGACAATGATTTTACTGTCAATCAAATTTGGTCATGTACCAAGCAACATAAAAGGCCACAACTGAGATGAGCTTTCAGTTTTTTCCATGTGCATATTATTTAGATTTACACAACTACCATTAATCGAACCAAAAAAAAAAAAAACTTACAATGACTTAAAAACAAAACTAGCTTCCATTAACCAACAAAATCAGGTAATGGTTTAATATATAGTTTAGATTTTTAAAATTTTATATTCCAACGTGCAACATGAAGTAAGCCAAAAAAAAGAAAGAAAGAAAACCCCTCCCTCTAGCTTTTACGGTAATATATACATACACATGGTCTATATATAAATTTGATAACTCATTTTCCACGCCTGTTTTATGAATATGTAACAGCTTGTGAAGACATCATATGTTGCAATGTGTAGCAGTGGCGATGAACAAGAAAAGAGTGTGAAGGAAGCCAAAGAAGTAATGGATAAAATAGAAGAAGAGATTATTAAGGGGAAGAAATTCTTTGGAGGGGACAATATTGGGTACCTTGACCTTGCATTTGGATGGATCCCTTACTGGCTTCCCATTTGGGAGGAAGTTGGGTCAATGCAAATAGTTGACCCATTGAAACATTGTGCCATCTCTGCATGGAACACCAATTTTCTCAGCCACCCTATCATCAAGGATTGCTTGCCCCCAAGAGACAAGATGCTCGTTTATTCCCACCGTCGCAAAAATGAGTTTTCTTCTACTCTTCGTCGTTGATTCATGTTTTTTCCTCTATGTCTAATTCAATATGTTATAGGCAGAGGGAAAAACCTATTAGAGTCAATTATATTCCAAGATATAGGGATTGACTCAACTGTATTAATGCAGATTATATACGTTTATCTTGGGTTGTTAATCATCTCTGCTGTTAAATAAATTATATATAAGCCTTATGAGAGGATTTCAGAGAACCATGAAAGATCTACCTTACATTTTGGTTTCGTCATTCCCGTACATATCTCTCAGTATTAAAAAAAGGACTGTGTTATTGAATATATATATATATATATATATATATATATATAAAGTTTCAACATTTGAATTAATAATTTGAAAAAAAAGTTGAATGGACAGAAAAGTTGCCTAAGTTAATGCCAATCAAAGATACAAAAAATGCCAATTATTTACTATTATCAATATTTAGTGATACTTTTTATTTTTAATAAATTTTAACTAATTAAAAAAAATATTTAAAGGAATATGCTAAAAAATATACTTCTAACAAAACATGTTTAAAGGAGTGTGCTAAAAAAATATGCTCGTATCACTTTTTAAATTTGAGATAGGTTTGCAAACGCATCAGTTTGTAAACTTAAGTTTAATCCAAACTTTAAAAAAATGTAAATTTTAATCCAAAAGATAAAATATGCAAAATTATGAAAATCAAGGTCATAAAATATATAAGTAAAATAGTTAGGTGACAAATTATATAAAAAAAAAATATGAACTAAGTTGTAAAATGTGTAATTAATTTTTTTATAAAAAACAATTTTTTTGTGAAATAAAAAACAATTTGTTTCCTTTTATTTTGAGAAAAAAAAAGTTGTTGGAAAGTTAACATCCAAATTATTAAAAATTCCACCCTAATGCCACTTTTGATATAAAAAAGAACCAGCCGACACATTCATCATTTGCGTAAATTACGAAAATAACCAAACAAAGTAACAAACCAACACATAAATTTAGAAAAAGAAACGCATCGAGAGAAGGAAGTGAAGCCCTGAAAGAAGAAGATGGGAAGCGAAGATGTGAAGCTGTTGAACTTTTGGGTGAGTCCATTTGGTAAAAGGGTTGAGTGGGCTTTGAAACTAAAGGGTGTGGAGTACGAGTACATTGAAGAAGATATCTTTAACAAGAGCAATCTCCTTCTGGAGTTGAATCCGGTTCACAAGAAGGTTCCGGTTCTTGTTCATGCCCAGAAACCCATCGCTGAGTCATTCATCATCCTTGAATACATTGATGAAACATGGAAGAAGTATCCATTGTTACCTCACAATCCTTATCAAAGAGCACTTGCTCGATTTTGGGCAACCTGTGTTGAACAAAAGGTATTTTCATCAAATTCCTTTTTTTTTTTTTTACTTTTGTTTGTTAAACCAACTTTGAAATTCCACTTGACGATGGGAAGTCTGTTAAAAAGATATTGCACCATTTTTTACAATTTAAATATGGTTAGATGGACACTGAGAATGAGGATGTTTCTTTCCTTTCTGAATAAAATAGTGTTGTTTTATGTGTTTCTATCATGTTGATTATCTATATCAATTTCCAACTTTTATAACTAAAACAGACCAGCTCTAAATATTACCTCACAAATAAGGAATTATGATGCTTTCAAATAACAATTATTGTGAGGCAGGATGATGATTTAATGATAATCTTTTTATTTTATTTTCGGTTTATTAATTTTTTAGTTCTTAAATTTTCTAAAATTTTATTTTTAGTCTTTGAATTTTTTTAATTTATTTTTAGTCCTTTAAATTTTATATAGTTCATATTTTTGGTTTTTTAACCTTTTTTCTGTTCTCTATTTTAATTCCTTAAAAATCCTAAAAGTAAGAACATGAAAAATGAATAGAAAACTAAAAACAAAAATCATAAAAAATTTAGGAATTAAAAAGATGGTTAACCCTATTATTTTTCATCATATCGCACATAATCTCCCCCCCACAGATATATATACTCCTTGCTGTGTCAAATGATCATTTCACAAAACCATAAGACCATGTACCTGTCATTGACGAATAATCATTGATGATCCGAAAAAATACCAACGAAATTCGGGTGAAGTTCAAATTTCAAGCATGTACAATCACAATGTGCAACTGCAATGTAATGTTTGATTAAAAAATAGACTTATTTTGTACCATTTTTTTTTGGGAGATATACAAAACCACACTTTCAACAACTTATTTTCCAATTAATTCTTGCTCTATATATTTATATATAATAGCTTGGGAAGGCTGGATGGGTAGCAATGTCTACCAGCGGCGATGAACAAGAAGAGGCTATGAAAGAAGCCAAAGAAATGATGGAGAAAATAGAAGAAGAGATTAAGGGAAAGAATTTTTTTGGAGGAGACAATATTGGGTACCTTGATATTGCAATTGGATGGATTGCTTACTTGGTTCCTGTTTGGGAGGAAGTTGGATCAATGCAGATAATAGACCCATTGAAATTTCCAGCCACCTTTGCATGGATGACCAATTTTCTCAGCCACCCTGTGATCAAGGACAGCTTGCCCCCAAGAGATAAGATGCTTGTTTACTACCACAATCGCAAGAACAACTTGCCTTCCGTCTTTCGTAACTTGGTCAAGGATTAGATTTGTTCCTCCATGTGTGTGTGGACTCAAATTTAGTAAAGTTTCCCTTTTGTCACATAGATGTCTTTAACAAATTATGAATTTATTTTAACTTTTGTGATATTTTTCATCAACGATTAAGGATTTGAACTCTGAGATAAGCCTGAAATCATTGCATTCGACGAAGCAACGTTTTATCTGGGCATTTTATCTAATACCTTTCTTGCATTGCCTAAGTGATCCATCTTACAGCACATGCCAACAAATCCTATATAACATTTTTGATGAGGTAAATAATTGAAGAAATTACACAGAGAGAGAGAGAGAGAGGTGTAAACAAATACCGCAGAATGTACCTAAAACCCCCACATCCTATCAGATTGAAATATAAACATTGGTTATATTCAGACAAAAAGACAAAATTAGAAAAGAAAACTCACTAAAAGTCATCTAACAAAAATTAATCATTAACAAAATTCACAATCATGTTATGACAATAAAAAAAAAAAAAGACAAGCAAAAGTCGAATTAATCAGCCTCAGTTGTCCCCCAAAAGTCAAGAAACAGTAAAACGATGCAACCGTGGTTCTAATTAAGTGAAATTCACATGCTAACTTAAAAATAAGAAGACCTTAACTTCCTTTGAATCAACTGCACAAGAGTATGAGGGTATTTTATTTTGAGTCAGAGGTGGAAGCCAATTTGGAAACGAAGTCCATTTGGGTCAAACTTGTCTCCACACGATGCAACCAAATTAATTGCACTGATAATTTGCATAAATTACGAGAAGAACCCACCAACACACTATTAAAAGAGAGGCAAAAGTAAGAAAGGAAGCAACTATGAAGTGAGGAAGATGGGAAGCGAGGAAGTGAAGCTGTTGAGCTTTTTTGCGAGTCCATTTGGGAAAAGGGTTGAATGGGCCTTGAAACTGAAGGGTGTAGAGTATGAGTACATAGAACAAGATATCTTCAAGAAGAGCAATCTCCTTCTGGAGTTGAACCCGGTTCACAAGAAGGTCCCGGTTCTTGTCCATGCCCAGAAACCCATCGCTGAGTCATTTGTCATCGTTGAATACGTAGATGAAACATGGAAGCAGTGTCCACTCTTGCCTCAAGATCCCTATCAAAGGGCACTTGCTCGATTTTGGGCTTATTCGGCGGAGCAAAAGGTAATTTACCAAGTTCCCTTCAACTATTTTTAGTTTTTTATTTTCGGCATTAAAAGCAAACTTGTAGTTTCCAATTGGGGACCTAAATACATTCAGCTTATTGCATAGTTTTTATTGGCCAATTCTTGTTTAATTTTTTTTACTAGAGTGTATTTATTTAGGATTTAAAAAAAAATTAAAATATTTTTTTAAGAAAGTAGTGAGGTATTCAAATCAAGATTTTTAAATAATAAAAGTAAGTCTTGTAATATTTAGTTAAAACTATTATGATTTTTTAAGAAATTTAATAAAATTTATTGATATTCAATTAAATTTTTTACTTTAAAAAAAAGTATTTTATTATTTAAAAGTATCAAATTTTGATAAATTCTTTTTTATGATGAATTTTATGAGATTTTTTAATAGAAAATATACAACAAACAATCTCATCAAAACTTTTCAGATTTTGTGAGATTTTATTTATTTTTTTATTTTCTTGCCAATCAACATGCTTTTCTTTTCCATCATACATAATTCCTTTTTTTTTTTGGTTAAAAGTGATAGACATTTATAATTTTTTATTCTATGGACCAATGATAACATTTCTTAGAATGTGTGATATGAAAGATCTTCTCAATTCTTTGAATTTGCAATTGAGATATCTTAATTATCTTCTTACATATAAATGAACATGGATATATATCAACATGAAAAATATATAATTTTAGTGAACCTAAGGAGTTGAGCATATATAAGTGGATAAATATATATAAATGTGGGAATAATATATAAATGGATAAATATATAAATGTGATTTGAAATAATTGTTGGACATATTTTTCTAGTGAAATCGTTATTGTGGGAATGATGTCAAGTATTCATGCTATTGCTAGACATGGCTAGTATATAGTTTTTATAAAATTAATACAATTGATGATTAAAGAAAAATGAACTTATTGTATTTGTAAATATGCTTGGAAAAATTGATTTGTTATGTAACAAATTTAAGATTCTTTTGTATACGATGAGTTTTATTTGAAGTAGTACATGAGGAAAATTCATGGATTTTTTATCAATAATTTTGAATGTTTTTTTTTTAAATTCATGAAGTTCTTTAAAATCTTAAAAATTCATAATATTATTTGAAATCTTATGAATTCATATCATTAAAATCTGAATTACAAAATCCTAATCATAAAAGTCTTTTAAAAAAAATTAAAAATTATTAAATTCTTACAAAATCTTTTAAAACTCACAATTTTTTTTTACGCTAAAACAATCTTTTAAAATCGTAATCCAATATATCCAAAAAAACAGTAGAGACAATAGCAAATTCTCATATTATTGTGAATAAAAAATTATCATATTATTGAAACTAACTAACTTTTATAAAGCTAATTTATAAGTTATAGATACTCCCATGGCCCCATTCTTTTTTATTTTTTAAAGTCCCATCAACGGTATTTTTAGTTTAATAATTATTAAAAACTAGTACTTTACATTAGATAAATACTTATTTTTCTATAATTAAAATTTTTCATACATAATTATTTCTAATTTATAAATTATATTATAATTAAAGTTAATAACAAATAAATATATTAAATAATAATATAAAGTTATTTTTAACTATTAATAATTATTAAAAAAAATTGAAACTCAATTTAAGAATATAGATAAAAGATAAATTTATAGGGGTAGACAATTCAGAAAATTAAGTACACAAAAATAAATATAAAAAGATGAAAGTTTGAAATGGTACATAGTTGCAGGAGTAATGAGAGAAATGTGAATCTAAAAATGGAGAAAAAAGCATATTAATTAAAAATGTCTAATTGGGATAACGAAAGCATTGAGAGAGGGTTATTTTTCTACTTCTTTTGGGATATACATAAGTAAAACTCTAGTCAATAACTTATTTTTCAATGTCATCCATGTATGTATTACTATTAACTTATTTTTCAATGGCTGCCTTGTGTGTATATAACAGCTTATAGATGCAGCATGGATTGCTATGTGTACCAGCGGGGATGACCAACAAAACGCTGTGAAAGTAGGCAGAGAACTAATGGAGAAAATAGAAGAAGAGATTAAGGGGAAGAAATTTTTTGGAGGGGACAATATTGGGTACCTTGACATTGCACTAGGATGGATCTCTTACTGGATTCCTGTTTGGGAGGAAGTTGGATCGATGCTGATAATAGAACCATTGAAATTTCCAGCCATCACTGCATGGATGACCAATTTTCTCAGCCACCCTGTGATCAAGGACAACTTGCCCCCAAGAGACAAGATGCTTGTTTACTACAGCAGTCGCAGAAAGGCACTTTCTTCAACTTCTCTGGGCTGGTTCAAGGTTTAATTTAGATCTATTCCTTCCTCTATATGTTTCTTATATGGTCCACGTACATGTGATAGGCCCAGATATTGGATTGGCTTAATAGAATACGAATAGGAGGGAATCATACTGGCTAAGTTTGTCTGTTGGGTTTTTTGGCTATTACAGACCACCTCTGGATGTATCACTACTATATATATGGTACATTACAACCCGACAGTCCCAAGATTATAAATTTTATTTGTTCTGTTATGTATAATTAATAAGTAATATTATAAAATAAAAAAGGTATTATATAAATAAGTCTGCAAAATTAGTACATTACAACCCGACATTGCGTGGACCAGGGGCATTCGAAATTTGATTTGTGAATCAGACTCTTCCATGGCCTTACAGCTTATTTCAACTGGTGTTTATATCACTCATCCCCGAGCAGCTTTGGTGACCACCATTCGGTCATTCATGGATAAAGATTGGTGCTTATCCTTCCAGCATACTTTGAGGGAAGGAAACTTTGTAGCTGATGGTTTAGCAAAGAAAGGGGTCCATGTTACTGCTTCTTTTGCTTTTTGATGTTTCTCCTCAGGACTTGTATAATTGGTTATTTGCTGATTCTATAGGTCTATCCAGAACCAGACCTCGTTAGTTGCTGGTCTTGGATTCTTTTGTTGGATCAATAAATGTTAATCCTTAATTGTTAATATTTTGTTAGTGGTAAGAATTAAACTCTCTTCTCTTTTATCATCAAATCAACCTTATAACTCTGACTGATCTTGAGTTCTGGTGTGCTTGTGTTTTTTACTTTCCTCATTGGCGGAAAAGTTTGTACTCATAAATTTACGTTTTTATTGAAATGCAGTGGAATTGTGGTAACTAAATGGGTTTTTCAATTTGGGCTTAGATACAACCATGGTTGGTCACACTGTCGCAGAGATTTTGGTTTTGTTTCTGATTAAGTTCACGTTGGATCAAGTTGGGTTCAAATTGGACTCTCTATGCCTACTTGCTCTGTGTCTGATATTTTGCCTGCCTTTAACGTGAATATTTTGCCTTTTTTTAAAGAACGTAAATATATTAGCTTGTTTGCTTTTCAATCCATCTGTCAATTGGATTATCAACTGTGGAAGTAATTGAGCTGGCATGGGGTCCGATTTTAAAATTGGGCAAATGACATTCATATGTTATCCTTGCCAGGAATTAAGCTTCAAGAGTCAACGGCGTTGCATTATAAAAACGTAAAAGGAGCAAGGAAGGGAGAGAAGCAAGCAAACAAAACTGATCGATCAAATAGCAGCTGCCAGAAAACACAATTTCATTGCCTGCCTCATATAATAGATGATGAAGATGATGAACCCGTGGGTAACTAGCTAACCAGTGGATTTTATCATTTTTATTCATTTCCTTTTTTGTTTTCATACACATAACACACTTCTCTAATGTCTAATTTGTGTTTGCAAAAGGAGGAGGAATGCGGCGCTAATGCTGGCTCGGGTAAGGATACCTACAAACACGTACTTTATTTTCTTTTATTTCATTTTCATCTATTTTCTTCTTTATTTTTTTTTTACATCATTTATTATATATATTTATTATTTTTCTTTTCTTTTCATTTCTCTTTCCACAACCTCAATTCTTCTTATAGAATAAATGTTTATAATTTTCCTAATAAACTCTGGGATTTGAAAGAATACCCCATTCCATTCATATCTAGTAAACAATAAAATTTATAAATAATTACTTAAAAATAAAATATATATAAATAAATTAATAATAATATATTTTTTTTTATCTATTTTCTTATGCTTACAAAATCAAAGACAACTATTTTCTCCGTATAGATCCATCTTTGGTCGCGGAGAAAGGCGCCCTTGAGATTCGAATGACAATAAAAGACAGTTATTTTCTTTTATTTCATTTTCTTCTATTTTTTATTTATTTTTTATCACATTAATTATTGTTTCTTTTTTCTTTTCATTTCTCATTCCACGACCTCAATTATTGGTATAGAATAAATAATGTTTACAATTTTCCTAATAAACTTGAGGAGTGAAAAAAATATCCTGTCCTAGGAACGGAATATTAATGTTAGGGTGGACTTGCTTCCCTTTCCCCAAATAACATACAAATATTTATTTATAGTATCACCTTAAAAAAATATATACATATATCATTTTTAATAATAATAGGATACCAATGATAATTGCTCTGTGATCAGTTGTTTTTTTATATATATTTTACTACTAACTAGATTTCAGTTCAGGCCGTCACGGGAGTATCATGCCCCCTGAATCCACAACCATAATTTTGAATGATATAATGACGGCTTTGAGACAACCAAATATTGGCATACTTGGGATGTATGGATCGAGTAATGCGAACACGGAAAATGCAGTGGAGAAAGTCACCAGAAGAGTTGAGAGGGACGGATTGTTTAATGTGGTTGTGAAGACATGCGTGATGAAAAAGTCAGATTTGAAAAAAATTCAAGGAGAACTTGGGAACGCATTGGGTCTACAACTCCATCAGAAAACTCTAGTGGAAAGAGCTACCCGTTTGTGTGAGAGGATTAAGATGGAGGACAACATCCTTATCATCCTTCATGATCTTCAAGCTCAAATCAACTTGGCCAAGATTGGAATACCCTTTGGGAATGACCACAAGGGTTGTAAAATCTTGTTAGTAGCTAAGAATAAAGAGGTGTTGTCCCACAAAATGAAAACCCAAATAGAATTTGCTGTGGACGAGGAGCCGTCAAGTTCTGGTCTAACGAGGAGCCATCAAGTTCAAACTCGTGGAGTAATTGTATGGATCAAAAGGTGGTGGTGTCCTGTCCAGTGAACTAAAAACTAGAATAATATTTTCTGCAGACGCCACTAACGAGATTGTGGAGTTTATATTTTAAGTTAAAACTTGTGGAATAATTTTGTGGATTTTATTTAGACGTTTTCTTATTATTATGTTGAGAAGGTTGTTTGATTAAGTTTTCAAAAATAAATTGTGTCTTTCTTGTTATCTTTTCATTGAAATGATTTCAATAAATTTAATAAATCAGAAAATGTCCACACGTTAAGTTTTTATAAAATAAGTATTAAAGAAAGATATTCACTCAATTTCAAACTTTAAACACAACTAATATCATATATATGAGTTGATAAAAAAAAAAATTAGCCACCACCCACTAGGGATGTAAAGTATGGGAAAGGAAATAAATAAAAACAATTCACTAGGAATGTAAAGTATGGGAAAGGGAATAAATAAAAACAATTGATTTGGATTCTTGATTTTTATTGTCAATTCAAGAAAAAATATTAAAAATTACTTATTTATTGTATATATAAAAAATATTAAAAATTACTTACCAAAAAGGCTAGTGTTAAAAAGGCATACTCAGGCAAATTAAGAAGCTTCAAGGTTTTAGTGGTTTTGCTCTCATTATTGAAGTTCTGCAGGGACTTGAGTTGCTCATACTTGGTCTTGAGCAAATCTCTGTCCTGTCTGAGACTAATTATTTGTCTTGACAAATTCTGTCTAAAAAAAGCTTCAAAAAACATTCTCCCACAAACCCGATAAATAATCTTGTATGTTTTCATCCGCATCCTGGTGAGACAGGATAATCTAACACGCCCTTCCATCTTCCCTGTCAATTAAACACTAATTAGAATTATGAATGCATGGCATATATGACATGAGATGATGAGACACAATTTTCTGTAAATATTTACCAAATATACAAATTAAGAATTGTGGATGACTTATGTGATGTAAAATTTCCTAAATTGGAAAGTACATCGTATGCATTATATATATATATATATATAACACTCACTAGATATATAATGAGAAATTACATCAAAATTTACCGCATCTTAAAATCTAATTAAAATAGGTGAACCTTTTTTATGAGTGAAGGTTTCTCAAAATTACTTAAACAAATTAATACCAAATAATTAACGCATAGAAGATATTTGTTCCCTTAAAAAGAGAAGATATTCGTTAAAAATAAATTATTCAATTAACTACCGTATAAAAAAATAATCCTTTTTTACTATTATTCTTATCATTTTCTAGATTTGTGTTTTCATTCCTCTTGTCAAAACATAACCAAGTAGGAGTGGGTAAATGAATCCAGGTCTATGGACTGGCCCGTAGGACAGTCCGCGTGGGTTACGGATAAATTTTTTTAAACTGTTTAGGGTTATGTCATATTTTTGGGTCCGCCCGCTTAATCCATGGACTATATGGGTTTGGCTCCTGGAGTTCGCGGGTTGTCCGCAGTCCGCATTAGGTTTGATTTGTGTGACTTTGACTCAATTGTATTAGGTTTGATTTTCTCTTTTTCATTTTAAACTTTTCTTTTAAAATAACAAATAAAAAAATATATTAGATAAGATAAAGATAAAAAATAAAAGATTAAAATTAAAAGATGATAAAAATAAAAAAGGATAAGATAAAAAAAATAAAAGATAACAGAAATAAAAGATTAAGATAAAAAAGATAAGTGATAATTCTTGATCTTTTTTTCTTTTAATCTATCATTTTCATATCTCCAAGTCATAAATAATAAAAATATCAATTCTTATTATTTAAGCTAAAAATAATTATTAAATAAATATTTTTAAAGATATTTCAATATATTTTTATTATAAAAATTAGCTCAAGTCATAGTTACAGCTAAGAATATTTGTTTCTCCTCACCCTTTTTTCTCTCTCCATCAAGCCGTCACACGCATGTCAATGTAAACTTATATTAAACAGGACGCACCAATTCACTTATCCACCCCCCAGAAACCAAGTGTCGTCCCAATATGACAACTTGCAAACCCAATACAAAAAAACAAAATACTCGAAATTATTGTTATTGCTAGACAGAAGAGTTGAAAAACAAAAGAAAAGCCTAACCTCAATCTCTTGTTCTAGTTCTTAATCTTGTTGTTCTACTATGGAGGAAGAAAGCACTTCAGCGGAATCCAATCCTTCTTCGAGCGACCGCATCAAACTAAACGTGGGCGGAAAGCTCTTCGAGACGACGTTCTCCACGCTCCGTTCTGGCGGCCCGGACTCGCTCCTCTTCGCGCTCTCGAACCGCCGATCCGCCGACCCGAGCCCCGTCTTCATCGACCGCGACCCGGAGATCTTCTCCGTCCTCCTCTCCCTCCTCCGCACCTCCCACCTTCCCTCCGCCGCGCGCCGCTTCTCCAAGCACGAGCTCGCCGACGAGGCCCTCTTCTACGGCATCGACTCCCACCTCCGGGCGGCCGCTGCCCCTCCCCCCTTCTCTGGCATCGACGCGGCCCTCTCCGCTTCCCTCCGCCCCGCCTCGGAGGGCCTCCCCTCCTCTTTCGTCGCCTCCCCCTCCGGCGGCGTCTGGATCGCCCACGGCGGCCAAATCTCCTGCTACGATCCCATCCTCACCCACGCCGCCACCGTCCGCACGCACCTCGACGAAATTGACTCCATCTGCAGAGTCTGGCCCGAGATCGCCGCCGTCGGGTCCAAATCCGACACCGGCCTCCACTTCTACAACTTCTCCGGCAGCCGCCACGTTGGATCCGTCCACTGGACCGATCCGCTCGATCCTCGAATCTTCAAAGCCAGCGTCAACGCCATAACAAGCTCCTCAAACTCCGTTTTCGCTTCGTTCGATTGTCCGCACAGAGAGAATTGCATAATCGAAGTCGATAAGGAGAAGCTTCTGATCGCGAATCAGTTCGCTCGGCAATCAGGGAACCAGGCGAAGAACATGGTTCCCCGAAAGCTGACGTGGATTCCGGCGACCGGAGTTCTCGTCGGAAGCGCGGTCACCGGCGGCGCGTTCGGTTACTCCGGCTACGTCCGGTTGTGGGACCCGAGATCCGGGGACGTGGTCTGGGAGACAAACGAGCCTGGTGGTTCGGGACGGAGCAGCAGGTTTGGGGATTCGTTTGCTGACGTGGAGGCGGACGTGGAAGGGTTGTTGCTGTTCAAGCTGTGTTCTAAGTCCGGGGATTTGGCTATGGCGGATATGCGGTTTTTGAAGGACGATCCTTGGGTTTATATGAAAGAGAAGAACCCTAGTTTGGTGAGTTGTGGTGAAGTGAGGAATAGTGTGGTGCATTGTTATAGGGGGCAAGTGTTTGTGGCTAGAGAAGGAGCATTGGAGGTTTGGTCAAGGGCGGAACAAAAGGAAAATAGTGAGGGAAATGCTGAAGGGTTTTTTAGGAGGAATTTTGTGGATAAGAGGGAGGATTCAGAGAGAGGGGTTATAAAGAAGATTGAAGGTGGTGGGGATAGGTTGTTTGTTAGTAGGGAAGATGTTGAGGGTATTGAAGTGTGGGAGAGTTCTCATTCTGCAGGAGCAATTTCTGTTTTGTGACAGTGAGCCAAATTTTTAGTTAGCTAGGATTTCAGCATTACACGAATAAAATGTAATTTTTTTTTATAAGCGATGAATAAACCATGACTTCATGCAACTTTGATACTAGTGTATAGACAAATGCCTCACTGAACTTTCTTTGCCTTCAAAACATGGGGCAGTATTTGCTGCATTTTGTTAACTATGTATGTCATCTTAATATATTATACTTTTGTTAAATCCATTTCTTCTAGAAAGAGCTCCTCTTCTTCTTTGCACGCTTTCCTATTCTTCCTTCGACTTTGGTACTTTAGTTTTATTCCGTGATGGAAGCCTCAGATCAACGTAGTTTGTTTCAGTTGTGAATTCCCCCTTTATTCATTGGTTTAATGGCTGATTATGAAGTTTGGAGTTCCACTTACTACTTTAGTTTCCAGGATTTCCAACTTCTGGTAAGCTTCCATCACATATAATTTCTAGTAATTTGTATATATTTGTTGATCGCCATTCCTAACGTTGGATGTTATAATTCAAATCTGTAATTACTACATTTTATATTTTACAAAGAATTTACTGTCCTATTTTAAGGTGGGATATTTGCATTGGGAATAGTTTTCAGCCCCATTATTTCATTACCACTGCCCCATTTGCTGATTGCTTATTTGTGATCATATATCTTTTTTTTTTTGTTTTCTGTCACAAGCCATTGTTTACTGATATGATCAAGTTATCACGACATTATAATTTTTATGGGCTCTTAGATGCCTAGAGCAACTAATTAACCAAGTAAATCATCAAATCATTATGCGTGTCCAGTTAGTAACTTGAAAGGACTTAATGTAGAACATAACATCAATCAAATAATTGAGAAGAATTGAAGATAACTGGGTTGGCATAAAATAGTATGATCAAAACTGTCATTGAGTAATAAAATCAATAGATGTTTGATAGATTTATACCTTATTATTCATCTACCTTGTCTTTTTTTATTGAAATGCTAATTAATTGTGCCCTCATATCTGAATCGACTAATTATTTTTCACGATTTGTTTTTCAAGTTATTAACTTTATGGAGATTTTGGCTGCCATATAAATGTATCCTACTCTGTATGACATGCTTGAGATCCTTCCAATTTTCGGCTGCTTTGTGTTATCTTATGTGGTGACCTGTGGTTCTTCACAGTTGAATTTGATGTAGAAAGGCCCAATTAATGCTTAAATTCTAGATTTGGGGTCATTCTGAAAAATTTTCTTGTTTTGACCCGTTCAGAGAAAAACTGTCATGATTCCCGGGAGAAAAACTGTAATTTCTAATTGAGAGAAAATATTGTTAACTTTATAAGGACAATTTGTGGCTTTGTTTGGATTCCATGTATATTTGGTAACGAGTGATGGCCTTGCTTGTTTAGTTTGTTGTAAGGCAGGTGATTGACTTTTTGTGAACTTGCCTAGGTATATTTATGCAGGATTCACTCTAGAAGCGTGAGCAGAGATGACTGTGTATCAAGTCAAAATAGGAGGTTCTCATTAGCATCCAAGCTCGTTAAAGTTTGGAGTGAGAGTGAGATCTTATTCTTAGAATGTGGATTTGTGTCTAACTGGATTTCAAAAATTAGTTTAAGGGGTGAAAGTTGTCATTCACGTATATAATTTATCTTGGTTTTATCTCTATCAGATGTGGGATTTGAGTTTTTTCTAATACATCACCTCACGCTTGACACTTAAGTCCTAAATCAGTTGACCTAATCCCCTTCGGGAATTTGTCACGGAATTCCTCCTTCAATTTCCAACATTTTGATATATTATGAGTCTCAAACAAATATTTATATCAAAAGTTATCACCGTTTAAAGTTTATAAGTTCACTTAACTTTCCGTAATAATGAAAGTATTTCGCCATTCGTATTGGTGAAATACACTGAAAAAGCTGTCAGTGCATGCCACGTGTTCCTGTTTCATCAACAACAATGACGAAATGCACTACATGTTGCCAGTGTTCCTGTTTCCCCAATAGCAATAGCGAAATGTACTGCATGCTATCACGTAGACGGATTCGTTAATCGTGCTGACAAAATGTTTACCAAAACAAACCTCCTCCCTAATATGTTTCAAAATGAACTCTTATTAGAAAATAATTTGTAAAAGAAACACCATAATACTTTTTTTTAAAATTGTAAAAAAATCTTAATTGAAAATCAACTATCTTTATTGAATTTCTTAAAAAATCTTAATAATGTTAATTGAATATCATAAGATTTTTATTATTATTTAAAAATCTTGATTAAAATTGGGCAAACATTCGTATGTTATCCTTGCCAGGAAGCTTCACAAAGTCAACGAAGGTTGGGTTGAAAGTTTCAACGGCGTTGCAGACACAATTTCATTGCCTGACTGCTTAATATATATCCATCTCGTCGATATTTTTCTTCAAATATTCATAATGAACCCGCCGGTAGTTAACTAACTAATGGATTTGGATCTCTCCTACTTCTTTTTCTCTCTTATCATTTTTATTCATTTCCTTCTTTGCTTTGATACACACTTGTCTAATGTCTAATTTGTGTTGCAAAAGGAGGAGCCATGCAAGGAACAGGGGGGCTCCACGATGCTAATGGAGACCAGCCATGCAAGGAACAGGAGGAACCATAGCAGAACCATAGCAGGAGGAGCCGTTGCAAGGAGGAGCTCGACGATGCTGTTGGAGACCAGCCGCTGCAGAACCAGCAGGTTACAGAAGAACCTAAGCGAATGTAAGGATACCTACAAACATATACTTTATTTTCTTTTATTTCATTTTCATCTATTATCTTTTTTTTTATTATTACATCATTTATCATATATATTTATTATTTTTCTTTTCTTTTTATCTCTTTTTCCACAACTTCAGTCGCATAGAATAAATATTTACAATTTTTATAATAAATTTGGAGACGTTCCACTTACTGAATATTAATTTTAGGGTGAACTTGTCTCTACTTTTCCCAAATCACATATAAAAATTTATTCAGAATGTCACCTTAAAAAAATATTTACATGTATAACTTTTAATAATAATAATAATAATAATAATAATAATAATAATAATAATAATAATAATAATAGGAATACTATTTGGTTATATCATAAATTAAAAATTATTTTTTTAACAAAATATGAATCACAATTATACGTTTAAAGTTTTAATAATGATATTTAGATACAGAAAATAAAATGTATTAGATTGGAATTTTAAAAGATTATTTTGGTATATAAAAAAAAATCTTGAAAATTTTAAAAGATTTTATAAAAATATAATAACTTTTTAAGATTTTTATGATTAGGATTTTGTAGTTTATATTTTAATGAATTTATAATATTTGAACAAATATTATGAATTTTTAAGATTTTAAAGAATTTTGTAAAAATTTTAAAAACAATTATTGTTGATAAATACATGAATTATACTTCGCTAACATTTTAAATAAAACTTATCTTATATAAAGAATCTTCAACCTGATATATAACAAATTAATTTCTCCTAACATATTTCCAAGCAAAATCAATTCATTCTCCTTAAATCATTAATCATATTAATTGTATAGAAATTATATATCATACTATTTGTCAATAGTATGAATATTTGTAATCATTATCACAATAACAATCCCATCAAACAAAATCATGTCTAACAATTATTTCAAACCTTATTTATATAATAATTTATCACGTTCATTAAAACTATATATGTATAATTAAAGATGTTTCCCAAATTCAAAGAATTGAAAAAAAATATCTCATATCACATGTTCCAAGATAAGTTGATCATTGCTTAATGTGTATTTTAACATTAAAAGTCTCATGAAATTCATCTTAAAAAAATTCATTGAAATTTGTATATTTATTAATACTAGAAGGCTTTTTTTAAGTTGTAAAAAATCTTAATTGAATACCAACAACTTTTATTGAATTTCTTAAAATTTTTTATTAATCTTGATTGAATACCACCATACTCTTTTTTTGTTATTTAAAAATCTTGATTGAATATCTCAATATTTTTTACAAAAAAAAAGTCTTTTAAAATTCTTTAAAATCCTAATTGATATTGCGACATCCTAAAAATAATTCAATAATTATTTAGATAAAGATATCTAAATATATCTTTTAGTAAGAGAAAAGATAGATTAAATTATTTTAAAATATTAGATTGTTATTGTTATTTTGAAAAGATGTTAGTATACAATAATATATTGGATTGGTTAAATAGGATTATAATTAAAAATAATAGATAAAAAAGATCGATTAAACAAATTTCAAATTACTTACAATTGTTATATATGGGCAGAAAATTCTTTCTTTTAGAATCACATAGATAAATTGTTTCTCTTGGTATTAGTAGGTTGCGTAGGGACGGAGAAAAAAAAGTCAAAAAATTCTTTTGACATAATTGATAAAGAAGATGTATGACCAAGAGAACAAAAAATTTAAAAAGATAAGTGAAACACTTATCTTTTAAAAAATTTCATGGCATGATTCTTGAAAAATGAATTTAGTATTATGATATAAAATTTGAGATAAAAAAATATAGAAATTATAGTAGATTTTGAATATGTCTTATTACGACTAAGTTACCCTATTTAGCATGGTTTAGTTGTCATGACAATTAGTTGCTGTTGTTTCTTGTACATTAATTATTAGCAAATGAATTATGAGTTTTCTTGTTATATATATAAAGAATTTGATGAAATGAAAATCGTGTAGCGTGTGTCAATTCTCTTAAATTTAACATGAAGTCTTTTGCTTTTAAATCTTTATGTTGTTGGTGGATAAATACACGTATGGATGCATTTGGCTTATATTAGGTTCTGTTTCTAAGTTTATGAATTACATGACATTTACATGTATATGTACATATAATTGGATTTACCTTGCAAAATTGGATTTATTTTGAGCGTGACTATGTATTGCCTTTGACAAAATATTAACTTTAGGATGAACTTGTCTCTTCTCCCCCCAAATCACATATAAATATTTATTCATAATATCACCTTAAAAAAATATATACATATATAATTTTTAATAACAATACGAATACTATTTTATTATATCGTAAATTAACAATTAAATTTTGTTTTAACAAAATTTGAAGCACAATTATACTTTAAAGTTTTAATGATGATATTTATATATAATAAAGATTTCTTATGGTAGAATTATTTATTTGGATTTTAAAAATTGAATCTCTTCCTTTCATTGCATTATAATTTTGTAATTTTTAATTAGTATAATTATGATTTTTATGCTAATTGATATGTGAACAGTTTTTTTATTTTTTATTTTTTTTATTTTTCTATTTTACTTCCAGCGCACTACCGGTCACTCATTGATGAGCTTATTCGTGCAGGCGGCGGTGAGTGAAATACTTTTTTTTTTATATATAAAACTTTCAGTATATGATTCTTAAAGAATGAATGTCAATATAAAATTCGAGTTCAATAAAATTCTAAGGATTATAATAGATTTTGAATATTTGTTATTATGATCAAGTTACTTTTTTAGAATGGTTTGTTTGTCATGATAATTGTTTGTTGTTGCTTCTTCTTGTACACGAATTATTAGTATAAAAATTATGAGTTTTTCTTGTTATATATACAAAGAGTTTGGTGAAAGTAAAATTATGTAATAAGTGTCAATTCTTTTAAATTTGACATGAAGTTTTTTTGCTTTTAAATCCTTATTTTGTCCATAGATATATACATGTATGGATGCATTTAGCTTATATTAGGTTATATTTCTAAGTTTACAAACTGCATGACATTTGTTAAAAAAAGAATGACATTTACATGTATATATAATTAGACTTATCTTGTCAAATTGAATTTACTTTGAGAGTGACTATGCATTGCATTTGATGGAATATTAATTTTAGGATGGACTTGCCTCTCATTCCCCCAGTCACATACAAATATTTATTCATAATATCACCTTAAAAAAAAAAAAATATATATATATATATATATATATATATATATATAATTTGAAGCACAATTATACCTTTAAAGTTTTAATAATGATATTTAGATATAATAAAGATTTCTTATGGTAGAATTATTTATTTAAATTTTAAAAATTGAATCTCTTCCTTTCATTGCAGCGCTATAATTTTGTAACTTTTTAATTAGTATAATTATGATTTTTATGATAATTGCTATGTGATCAGTTGTTTTTTTATATATATTTTACTACCAACTAGATTTTTCAAGCCGACACGGGAGTTTAATGCCCCCTGAATCCACATCCATAATTTTGAAAGAAATAATGACGGCTCTCACACAACCAAATATTGGTCTACTTGGACTGTATGGATCGAGTAATGCGAACAAGGAAAACGTAGTGGAGAAAGTCACCAGGAGAGTTGAGAGGGACGGGCTGTTTAATGTGGTTGTGAAGACATGCGTGATGAAAAAGCCAGATTTAAAAAGAATTCAAGGAGAACTTGGGAATGCATTGGGTCTACAACTCCATGAGAAAACTCTAAAGGAAAGAGCTACCCGTTTGTGTGAGAGGGTTAAAATGGAGGACAAGATCCTTATCATTCTTCATGATCTTCACGGTCAAATCAACTTGGCCAAGATTGGAATACCCTTTGGGAATGACCACAAGGGTTGTAAAATCTTGTTAGTAACTGAGAATAAAGAGGTGTTGTCCCACAAAATGAAAACCCAAATAGAATTTTCTGTGGACGAGGAGCCGTCAAGTTCTGGTTTAATTTATTAATGTTGTTGAAACCTTAAGTTGAAACTTGTGGAATAATTTTATGGATCAAGAGTTGGTGTTGTCCAGTCCAGCAAACTGAAAACTAGAATAATATTTTCTGCAGACGTCAGTAGCCAAATTGTGGAGTTTATGTCTTTTTTTTTTAGAGTGGAGTTTATGTCTTAAGTTTAAATTTATGGAATAATTTTGTGGATTTTATTTAGACGTTTTCTTATTATGCTGAGAAGTTTGTTTGGTTTAAGTTTTTAAAAATAAATTGTGTCTTTCTTGTTATCTTTTCATTGAAATTATTTCAATAAATTTAATAAATCACAAAATGTTCACACATTAAGTTTTTATTAAATAAGTATTAAAAGAAGATATTGACTCAATTTCAAATTTCAAACACAACTATTATCATATTAATGAGTTGATGAAAAAATTAGCCACCACTAGGGATGTAAAGTGTGGAAAAGGGAATAACTAAAACTAATTGTAAAGTGTGGAAAAGGGAATAACTAAAACTAATTGATTTGGGTTCTTGATTTTAATTGTTAATTCAAAAAAATATTAAAAAATACTTATTTATTGTATATATAAAAAGATTGTATAATCCAAATTTATTCTTCTCATTTCTAATAGAGTAAAGGGTTGAATTATTTTAGGTTAATGAAAAAATTAAACATATAACATTAGCTTTTATTATGAATAATCATAAAGCCATCAAATTACGTGAGTTTTTTTTTATCGGTGAGAAAAAATTATATGGATTTTTTAAAAGTCACATAACACTGTATGTGATCCGGTGATTATAAATCTTTATCATCTATTAATGATTATAAGTCTCAGATTTATCATTCTCACATTAGGACAACAATTATACCCTCCTTACAAGGATACCGCAAAAAATATTTCATATACCTTCTTATAATCTCCCCGTTTCTTGGGTAAGTGTTGTTACTTTTGTGTAAGTATAACTATTGCATATAAAATGCATTGTATTGTATGTTTTAATCCTCACTAATCATCATGCAAACTTGTAGAATCGATTCAAACTCATCCATGTGGTTAGTATTTTTTTTTTATTGTCAGATCCATGTGGATAGTATGGTTAACGCTGCTAATCTGCTATGTATATGCTTCTTACAAGCTTCAATGCTTCATAGTTAAGTGGTTCAAATCAGATAATAAAAAAATAGTTAATGTTTCAATCCAGTAGAAGTAGTATATTTTGAAATTATTACTATCAATTTAACAAGAATACACATTAGCTAAATCGTACAAGTAGTTGGTAATTGTCTTACAACAATAGCCATAGGAGATTGAGTTTGAATCCAGTAGAAAAGTTGGATTAAATTTAACACAATCTATTTATTTTTAAAAAAATTAAGTTTTTAACCTTATAATTACCCATATAAAAAGTCCACATAACTAAATCCATTGACACATAAATTATGGATTTTATTAGTAGAAGTAGTATCCTTTTAGCTAACATCTAGTAGTTGAAACAATCAATTTTCTTTCGTCCAATTCTCATTTGATTTAAAATTTTCACAAATTAAATCCATTAAATTATTTTAAACCTCCTCTTAAAAAATTACTAATCAATATATATATATATATATATAATAAACATTATCTTTTTATAAAAAAAATCAAAACTTTCATTCTTCAAACCCCAATCTTATCTTTAACATTTTTTCCCAACTTTTATCGAAATTTCATTAAGTTTCCAACAAATAAATGTTTTAAACTCTTATTATCACAAATTTATTAAAAATTCCCTCCAAATATTTGAACAAAAAGTGAAAATATAATGATTTTCGGTTAAGATCACAATTTACTGCAACCAATTACTGCCTACCTAAGAATTTCTCATCGAAGGTCAAAAGACATTATGTCCAATTAACATAATTTACAATTATAAATGGAAATAGCAATCAAGTTATGGTATTCCGACTGAATTTTCATTTAGTCACCTCCGCGAAAAGAAGAAATGGTATAATTTTACAGTCTAATCATACCTAAGATAGGGATCATTCGTATCATAACCAAAATCAGCTATACCTTACACTACAAACTATACAATAATATGCAATGGAGACGTGAATATACAAAACACCATCACATAACATTTGCATTTTAACCTACTCTTGAATTGCCACGAGACGGTTATATTCATCAGACGTTAAAACTGTTTACCCTTGAACCCAAAAACAAAAACTCACCCCCTCATGAACAGGGAGAGGAGTTAGCCTTGTCCCTTCACTCTCAAAACTAACATCATCCAAACCACGCTCTGTAAATTTAGCAGTGACTGGTCACACGGGTCCAAATTCCTAAACACCTCGTGATAATTCAGGCAGGCAACTTCAGTTTTGAATTGTTCTTCCAGCTGCAAAACAAAACTCCTTATATTACCCATTTGTTATATGAGCATAACAAAAACAAGATCGACCTTAACAGACAATAACATTACCTGATGAAATAATAGTAGAAGAAATCTGCATACAAAGCTGTCTGAACAACACCTGAGGCACAGGCTGTAATAGTAAAACAATATAGAAGTCAGGATATTGCTAAGGTTGACATATAATTTCAAAGTAGTTCTTATTTTCAGCCTTTATTACCTATCCATCTAGTAAAACGTGGCTCAGTCATATAGCGGTATATCCAGTTCAGGATGTAAAATGCACGATATGCACTGCATTTTGAAAATAATCAGCACACCTCTTATCATAATAATCAGTACATTCTTAGACAAGTTCAAATTGAAAAATCTGTACAACTTACTAAATCCTCAAGTAATTGTGCAAACATCAAGACAGGAGACAAAGTAGGAAATACATAAGCAGAAAAGTCCAATTCAGCCCAATAAACATCAGGATAAGTCTGGGCAAACATATACATATGGTGCTAATCTATAATACATCACTTTCAAGGAGTTTAATTTCTTAGCTATTTCAAGATAGCAAATATTATTAGTATACCATTGCCACTAGAAGATACCTCAATAACTCAGAAAGGACTATCTGCTAATGATCAGCATAAAAAAGAACATAGAGTAAGCAACCAAAACATAAAGGCAGATCTTCAAAAGAGAACTCAACAGAAGTGTGCATACCCAAGAAAGAATACATATTGCACAGTCAAATTGTCCACATTTCCACTTCTTTGCAACAAAACCAACTGAGGTAATATTGCAACTGCCTCCAAGTATATTGAAAATGCCCAGAAAATCTGTAACAGATTTACATAAAGTCAACTATTGATGATGTTACAATGTGTAACAGAATTATCATAAAGCTAACATGTAATGCAAACAAAGATTGGCAATCAATAAGGACAAGCAATGTATGTTTGGACAGGAAGAACATATGAAACCATGAGATTTATTTGCTTTAACTTTTGCAATATTAACCAGAAAATAACGGGAAAGGCCAGTTACACATTCCGCAGATTCCATAAGGAAATAGATATCCCCAGAAGTTTGATAACACAATAAGCAGTGGCCCATCTTACCATTTGATGACTTTTAGTCTTTCCCAGTAAATCATGTATCGGAGCCATAAGACAAGTATGCATCATATTTTTCAAAGTTCAAACTATCAAGTATCAACAATGTATCTTTTTTTCCAAGAGTGGCTTAAATATTGTACCAAACTTGGTCATCCTTTCAAGCATGATATCACATGGGTCCTTAAAATAACTTTTTTTATATTTCCACCTAAAATCTGAAGAACATTCAAAAATCAATTACTTTATTTGGCGAATTAGGAAGAGAAGCAGCCAAACAATAGATTTAGCACTAGGTGGATTTCTAGATAATATAACGACCAATTGTTAATAAACTTACAAAATCATCAGGCCATAATATAAATTTAGTTCAGCTTGGTAAAAAAAATGGAAGTTTTCATTCCAATAATGTATGACAATCGACTAAGTGCTGAACTGTTAGTAATTCAACTACTGAAATTTATGTTAGAAAGAAGCAGAAATGATCCAGTTTCTAGGAATAAAAGACAACAGGCTCCCAAAATTAGAGACATAAAAAATAGAGTTATGAGGTGATTTATAGAGATTCTATATGAGGGAAGAACTACATTCCTTAGCTGTTAGCACTTAGCATCACTCTGGAACAAAAGGCAACATGAGTCACAGATCCCCTCAAAGAATCAATTGATATAATCACTAAGAAAAATGTTATTATCAATAACACTGGAACATGATAGCTGTATTCTGTCTCTTGCCATACTCAAGTTGGGCCCTCACTCAAAAAGAATATAGCATCCAGTGAACCATCTCTGTAAGCAATTTTTATAGTGCAAAATTACATTCAAATCAAAGGCATGGTTAATTTGCGAATGCACAAATCACATTTTACAATTCCAAGAGAAAAATAATCATTTCAATTTCAAAAGTGAAGGAAATTTGTAATATCAACAGTGATGTTTGATGTATGCTCTTTTCTACCGGACTCGAACCCTGTCCCTTACTGCCATTGTCATAAGACAATTAACAATTACCATAGGGACCAAGGCTGCTGGTGAAGCAAATTTGTAATATAACTTGACGGTGTTCAGTTTATTTTCTGTTTTCCTTTTTAGTTAATGTGATCTCATCAATAATTCGCACCACTTTGCAAAACTCTAAAAAAATAAGATAAGATTCAAAATATGAATTATTAGAAACTAAAGTCAAGCTAACTAGAAAGCAGAGAATAAGAGGTGCAAAAAGGAGAGTGAGTTAAAAAGCAAGGGACCTCTTGAACAGTGAACTTTTCATGCAAGATGAGTGCCAAAGCAAAGCTTGCCCCAACAAGGAAATAGTGGCGAAAAGTGTCTAGGTCCCTATCGTAGCTTCTCCTGACCATGGGATGAAAACGCATGCACCAAAAAATGGCTAAGGAGCTTGCAATGAACACCACCTTCATGAAGGTGTTGTAAACGGATATGAAGTCCGTGAACAGATCCAAATAGCGTGCCACGAACACAATCGCGTACAGCTCTTGAGTCTTGCGAGAAATCCCTGAAAAATAACAGTTCCAAACAATCGGTAAAATGATGGAAATCAAACATAGGAAATTTTGTTTGGCGGAGGAATGTGAGTGACGGAGTGACACTCGAGAATGAACATTTGAAAAATAGAATAAAAAATAGCCCCAATTTTGGGGGAACCGCGAGAGAGAGACCTGAACATGATTTGGTGGCGTAGATTTTGAGGAGGAGGACGAGAATGCTGAAAAGATGGGTCATGTCACCGGCGAGCCTGAAGATGTTCATGGTTTTTGCCCTAGCGAGACACACAGAGAAAACGTTCAAAAGCGGAAAGAGGGGACGTAATGGAAATTGAAAAGGAATCGAAAATGGTGTGCTTGGGTGTGTGCGTGTAGATTTTTGTTTTTTTATTTTTCTTTCTTTCTTTCTTCATTTATTTATTTTAATCGTTTTGGTAGAAGTAGAGTATAAGCGTGTGTTCACGTGGCTTCCGTGCAAAGGAAGGAGCTGACTGCTGAGGTGCCACTCGCCCTCGTCTCACCGCTTCCTTCTTTTTTTTTTTTGTTAAAATTAATGATTTTATCTCCCAATAAAAATAAAAAAATATTAACTCAATTCCTTGTACTTTAAAAATTATATTCTAACAAATATAATCATGTAAAACAACAAATTAATTATTTAAAATGTTATATTTTAATTATAAATAATTTTCAAAATTAAATTTAACGACATATTAATATATTTAAATTTTTTTATAAAATATTTATAAATAATATTTATCGGTGCATGACTCAGGTCATCCATTCTAATTTAAAAAAATATATTTATATTATATGTCTCTTTAAATATTTTAAATTTATCTTAAAATATTTGTTTTTTAAAAAACACATTAATTATATTTTCTAATTTCATATTCATTTATAAGTATTTTATTTAAATATTTTAATTAATTTACAATAACCAAGTTTCATCTTTATTAATGATATTTACGATTACTATTTTAAAAAAAATATATATATGCATTATGTTAAAAGATGAAAAAAAATATAAGACACGAGTATTAGTAATATAACCTGAATTTTTTTAGGGGAATATAACCTGAATTTAAACATGCAAAAACATGAATCGATGAAAAAATTAGTCACCGTCCATCAAGATATGGAAATAGAATGGGAAACAAGAATACGTATTTGGTTGGTTAGATTTATTGAATATATTTTTGAATGGCAAGGATCACATGCTCTTTTCTTTTAAATTCCCAATTTCAAACGAGGGAATTCTTTCTATAATGGTTTTGACATCTTATTTTGAGCACACACTTGGTTCTAGATTTAATTTATTTTGTACGAGACCTAAAGTATGATGGCGATCATAATAATATATTAAAAATCAACATAGAGGAGAAAATGTGCACGATACCCCCTTATATACGCACTTCACAGTTTATACGCTGGGTGGCGCATGCACCTAACATTTGGCGTTTCTGTCACGTCTGTTGTAATTGCTCTAATTTAAAATTTAAAGTAATTATATTTTTTTTCTCAATTAGTTTTTTTAAAATAAAAATTATTCCTTATCTATTTATTTTTTTATCTTTTGAAAATTGTGTTTAATTATGCCTTTTGCACTTATTAAAATTTGGTGTTATGTTTGATACTAATTCCTTAGTTGTGATACTTGTATAGCATATTTTGTGGTTATTTTTTTCCTTTTATATATATATATATATATATATATATTATTTTCAATGAATTATTGTATCTTGGAAGAGAAACACATACCTATTAATTTGTTTATTTTATTCCACCAATGCATGTTTCAACTTAGTTTTTTTTTTAACTCCTCTAGTATTATATTTTATGCTTTATATTAATTAATTATTATAAATTTTGTATATGTTATGATTCTGTTTAAACTTATTTTATTGTTATACTTATTATATATGTGTTATGATTCTATCTGAATTTATTCTATTTTTATACTTATTGTGTGTGTTATCTGTGACGTCTTCCCGCTCGGCTCAACATGCATAGCACATGAGGTTTGAGACCATTCTTTTCCTCTCAAATGAGAAATAGGATAAGCCCAGATTGTACATACTCGTATTTTCCTTTCGACCATTGGGGTATATCAGCTTCTGCTTTATGGGTATTGGTTTCAGACTTTAATTCTTCTGGCCCTTCTATAAACCCAACTTAATTTGTTTCAATATAACTTCCATACAAATTTACCCATCTAACAATGAGAAAGTGAAATCTTATCTAAATACCATACAATAACCAACATGTTGTTGGTCTCAAAGTGGATTCGGTCTCTTTAGACGGTGTCATACGCTGAAATCTAGTGGATAAAAAAAATATGAATAAAAAAAAGATTTCTTTAAAGATGATTAGTCAGGTTTTCAATCAAGATTATTCATAATCAAAACTTAGTATATGAAAACCATTTTTTCCTGGTTCTATTTAATTGAAAGAAAAATAATCTTTTTTTTTATCTGCCGTTGAAACTCAGAAACCATAGTGTTGTGTTGTTGAATTGTGAAAATGGAAAAAAATCTATAATCCATAATAGAATATTATGTGATTAAAGAACTGGGACTTTGATCTGGTTTGTTTATCTACTAGGCTGCAGCAATAACTGACTTCTGTTGTGTTTAATTGTTCGACAGGGAGAAGTGAGGCGTTTATTAGTTTCTCAACCTGGCTTTTGGATAATTGAAGCAAATGATAAAAATGGCTTTAACAGTAACTACACCTTGCTTAATTGTCATTCAATTGATTTCGCTTCTGCTTAACTGAATGGTTTTAGAGGGTACTTTTTTTCTGCACCAGTGTGCATCTTTTGTCAGCACACAACCAATTGAGATCTCACTTCTCATCAAAATTTCCCTGCATTTCCAATCAAAAGGCCAAACCACACAGCAGCCAAATCTACTTCTCGATCAACTTTATCTGCCTTGATAGTTGACACACGACCCTCATCTTCCCAACAGATGGAGAAAAGATATCCCCCAAAAATACAACCATAAGTTATTTTACACAACTAAACCTTGTACCTAATTACCTTTCACTAGGGAATTTGGCATCTATATAATTAAGCACCCTCCCCCATTACACCTTCCATGCATCAAGACATTTTTTGCAATAATAGCTTCTAATTCATTTGCAATTTAGCAACAAAGCAATCTACAGCCTTCAATTACCAACAAAAAAATGGAGCAAACTCTCTTCTTTTTTATGACACATTATAATTGTAATAATTTTGCTATATAAAATATTTTTATAAATTACCTCCAAAAAAATAATTATAATAATTATTTATAGAATTACTTATTAGTTAATATATATATATATATATATATATATATATATATATATATATATATATATATTTAAATTACATAGTGTGGAATAAAATGGGACAAAACAGTGTTATTTTGTGACAAAATATTATATAGATAAATAGTATAAAAACTTTAACTTATCATTACATATTAAAATACTACATAATAATCCAAGTTTTAATAAATAAATTGCATTTTATCAAAAAAATAATTATTAAATATATTTTTTGATGAGTCAAAACAGAGTCATCATTCAGATATTTCATGGCAATTTCTTTATTGCTTTTGTCCCTTTTCTTTATTTCTTCCACTCTCGTACTTGAACCTTCATTTCCACACCAAATAAAGAAAGGGAGAAACAAGCACGGTATAAAAACTGGAACTGATGAAGTAGCTGGCAGAAAAACATAAAAGGTAATGGCAGGAAAGTGATGCATCATGCTAGTTGAAACTCAGGAAGAAAAAGAGAGAGAAGTGCAGATATGATAATGTTAATAGAATGTTTGTTTTCAGTTTCACAGGAAGACTACAACTTGGTTCAAAATGAAGCTACGTTATTTTCAAAATGAAACAAGTACTGAGTACCCCTTACAAGGCTTAAATAAACACACTTGGTACGCGGGGTGGCAACGCGTCTCTGATTTATATTTGCAAGTTATTTTCCTTAGAAATGAAGCTACGTTACATTTGGTGCATCCTGGCAACTCTTCTCACGCGGCTGTAACATACAAAGCAAATAAGTTTGTGACAATAATTAACCATTATATTTCTCTAAAATGTGAAATGGTACATGTGCCTTGCTTGCAGCTTGTATATAACTTCATTAACTTGTATTTCCTTTATGCCATTGGGGTATATATCAGCTTCTGTTATTGGTTTCAGACTTTAATTCTTCAAGCCCTTTTAAAACACGACTTAATTTGTTTCAATATAGCCTCCCCTTAAATTTGAGGATTGTTGGTTCTTCACAGCACACCCAATCAAGGAAGTAGATATTATTATTCAATGGGGGCTGCTCTGGCAATTGCTAAAAATTTTAAGAAACAACCATGCCTCTCAGTGACATGCACAACTTGGACACGGCGATGAATTATTTCTCGTGAGTCTTTCTTCTAAGAATAACTCACAACTTAATTGTTTGCATATAGATCACAAGACAAAAGAAATTAGTAAAGTAATTTAAATAACAAATAGAAAACAATATCTATTTTATCCTCTAGAGTCTAGCTCTAGCCTGTAGAGCTCCCCCACGAATAGGAGCATTTTTTTCCCTTGTTCTATTTAATTGAACATTTTTTTATCTATTCAAGGGTACATGAAGCTCAGAAACCATAGTGTTGTGATGATGAATTGTGAAGGTTGAAGAAACTGTATAAGCCATAATAGAATATTATAATTAAAGAACCTGGCTTCCATCTGGTTTCTTTATCTCCCAGACTGCAACAACAAATTGACTTCTGTTATTTATGTTTAATTGTTCGACAGGGAGAAATGAGGCAGTTATTTGTTTTCCAACCTGGCTTTTGGATGATTAATTGAAACAAATGATAAAAAAGGCTTTAATAGTTAATGCATCTTGCTTAATTGTGATTGATCTGATTTCACATCTGCTTACCTGAATGATAATAGAGAGTGCTTTCTTTTTCTGCACTAGTGTATATCTTTTATCAGCTCACAAACAATTGACATCTCATTTCTCAATCAACTTTATCTGCCTTGATATACCACTTTAATCTTTCAAACGGAAGGAGAAAAGATATCCCCACAAAATACAACCATAAGTTATTTTAGAAAGACTAAATCTTCCGGGGATTGTTAATAAATATTTGAATTTTAGATTTAATTTTTAATAATTTTATTTTTATTTTTTATAAAAATAAATTTTATTTTTATTCTTTATCACTTTTTTTAATCCTAATAAATTAATAAATTTAATGTTTTTTTATAAATTTTTTCATTTTTTATTAATTCCTTTAAAAAAATATTAATAACAAATGAAAAAAATTATCAGTAAACAAATTTAAAATTTATTAATTTATCCTGAACTAAAACATATTAAAAATTTTATTAAAAAATAAATACAAAATTCAGATATTTATCAACAATAAAACAAAACATATTTCAATCTTTTACAAATAAACATTGTACCTAATTAGCATTCAATTGGCATCTATATAATCACCCTCCCCCATTCTACTTTCCACACATCAAAACATTCTTTGCAATAACAACTTCCAATTCATTTGCAATTTAGCAGCAAAGCAATCTACAGCCTACGATTACCAACAAGAAAATGAAGCAAACTCTCTTGTTCTCACTCCTACTACTTGCCCCCGTTTTCTCAATCACCACTTTAGCTCAATCACCAGCTGCAGCCCCTAAGGCCCCAGCAAAACCTGCCCCCGCTACACCGGCTCCAGTGCCGGCAAAACCATTAGTCCCTTCATTACCCCAGTCACCCTCTTCAGGTGCTGATTCTTCTGGCAGCCAAGACATTGTGAAGATCCTAAGGAAGGCCAAGTCATTCAACACTCTAATCCGGTTGCTGAAAACCACCCAAATCATCAACCAAGTGAATGCACAGCTTGTGACCTCGAAAAACGGAGGCTTAACCATCCTTGCACCAGATGATGGTGCATTTTCAGAGCTCAAAGCAGGTTACTTTAACTCCCTTGGAGATAGGCAACAAAAAGCACTGATACAGTATCATGTTCTTCCCGTTTATGTGTCCAGCTCCAACTTTGATGCTCTGAGCAACCCTGTGCTGACATTGGCCAGTGACAGCCCCACAGGGTATCAGCTAAACGTGACAGCATATGGTAACAGTGTGAACATATCAACTGGGGTGGTGAATGCCACACTCACAGGCATTGTGTACACTGATAAGACACTTGCCATATATCATGTGGACAGGGTGCTCATTCCTTTGGACTTCTCTAAGCCTAAGCCTATAGCTCCAGCACCAGCTGTGGCCAAGGCTCCTAAAGCTGATAAGGAGAACTCTTCAGCAGAAGATGAGGATCAGTCTCAGGCAGCCAAGGACAGCTCTGGTGCAACAAGTTTTGTTAGCATTCATGGAACAACGTTGGTGTCCTTTGGAGTCGCTCTGCTTGCAGCAACAGCTACAATGTCATTTTGACTTTTGAACAATATCCATTTCCAATTTTCTCCGATGTTTTGTTCTCAAAGATAAAAGGAATATCTGTTTTTGAATTAATGGCTTAAATATATCTTTTCCCTTGAATATATTCATTTTATGGTTTTAGTCTCTAGATTTTTCCGCTAGCTTTGGTTCCATAAAATTTTGTTTTATAGTTTTGTCTCTATTATTATTCATGGATAACGTGACAATATCTATTGAAAAATAGACTTATATTTCTTAAATAATAAAAATTAAAATATATATTTTTTAATATAAGAAAAACCTATATAAAAAATTTATAATTTTATAAGGAAAAAAAACAATATCAAGGACTAAAATTGTACAATAGGATTGTATAGTGCCAAAACAGACAATTTCTTTTTTGTAAGAACTAAAAGTATTAAACTGGATTGGGTCTGGTTTTCAAATAGGGTGACCAATGTTAAGTGCATGTTTGTTTTCGGGTGAAAAGTACTTTTGAGATAAAAATAATTTTGTATTTATTGAATTTGTATTGGAATGCATGCAAAACATTTCTGACTTGAATACAAACATGCACAAATTGTTGAAGCCCAGTTATAGGCAGCAAATTGAAAATGGCTACTATTTGTTTCTTTTAAATCTGTCAGACAGTTTCCAATCAACAAAACAAACAAAAGAGTCATTGGGATATTTCCTAGCAATGCTGTTTAGGCAGAGGGATAGGGTCATTTCAATTTCATGGCAATTTCACTCTTATCTTTATTGCATTTAAGCCCTGTCCTTGTTTCTTCCTGTCCAAACCAAATCGGGAGAGAAGCAAGCACTTGTATAAAAACCTGGAGCTGATGAACAGAACATAACATTCCATCTATCTGTTGGAAACTACAACACTATCTGCACACCAAAGGCAATCTTTAAATTTTTATTTGCTGTTCCGTTTTTCTACCAGATTTGCTTCTGATACCATGTTTGGTTTTAGTTTCACAAGAAGACCAAGGAATATCAGAACGATCAATGGGAGCTATTGTTTCCATTGCCCGAAAGCTATGTCTCATCTTTCGCACCAAATGCAGAATGGACGAATGGGAAGAAGAGCCTCTGGAGTCACAATTACGGAGTAGAAGTTATGCGTGGTCTTTCAGTGGTCGTGAGGTCTCTAAATCCACGATCTCAATTGTGAATAAAATCATGAGAGTTCAGGCAAAACCAAACATTTTCACACTTGGGGTGTATGAATCATTAATGCGAGAAAGCGCATAGTGGTGGAGCAAATCACCAGGATTCAAGGGGAACTTGAAAACAGGTTGGGTCTGCAACTCCATGGCAAAGCTACTCTGGAGGACAGATCTAGCTGTTTGAGCGATAGAATACAGATGGAGGAGAAGATCCTTATCATCCTAGATGATCTTCGAGGTCAAATCAACTTGGCCACGATTGGAATACCCTTTGAAAATGATCACAAAGTTTGTTAGTAGCTGAGGTGTTGTCTAACCAAATTAATGCCCCCCAAAAAACAATAATCATCTGAGTCTGCGGGTTAAAGAATTGTTAACATATTTATAGAATTAAATTTGAATAAAATTTGATTTTATAAAATTAATTTTGATTTGCAAGTTATTTTCCATAGCAATGAAGCTACATAACATTTGATTTGGTGCGTCATGGATAGTCTTCTCAAACTGCTGTAACAGGCATAGCAGGGATATTGTGACGATAATTAACCAATATTTTTCTCTCAAATGTGAATTATGAAATGTACATGCCTCCGCCCACAGCTTGTATATAACTCGTATTTCCTTTCTGCGATTGGGGTGCATTTCTGCTATTGGTTTCAAACTTAATTTGTTTCAATATAAGCTCCACTTAACTTTTAGGATAGTTGGTCCTTCACAGCATACCACATCACGATATTATTATTCAATGGGGGCTGCTCTTGCAATTGCTTAAACTTTTAAGACACAACCATGCCATCCAGTGACATGGAATCCCAAGCAGAGGAAAAACTCCGCAAAAGAAAAATGTGGATTGTTTTGTACCTCTAAAGCAAGAAATAATTTCCATTTGTTTTGAGCTCTACGGATTGTTAAACACGGCTCTGGAAAAGACCATGTAAGCTCTAGCAAATCCAAACATTAACATGGTTGGGGTGAGTGCATCAAGCACTTTGCTTACAAACAATTTACTTGAGAAAATGTCAAGTAGAGTAAAGAGATATAACTTGTTTGATTTAACTGTGATTGCAAGAGTTAGAGTTGGATGAAGAAAGAGCAAGGGATCCTTGTCATTCTAAATGATCTTTGTGCTGACATTAACTTGGTCCACTTGGATAGAGAAGGAATCCCCTTTGGAATTAAAAAATTGACCATAAGGGTTGCAAAATGGTCTTGTTATCATCAGGGTGTCCAGAGGGATTGTTCAACCAAATGAACACTGTATTGAACTATTTCTCGTGAGTCTTACTTTCAAGGGTAGCTCACAACTTTCTAGTATTGACATCACATGACAATAGAAATTAATAAAGCAATTTAAGATAGCAAATAGAAAACAGTATCTCTTGCAAGCTCTAGTATCTAGACCTATGAATAGAAGCATTTTTTCTCTTGTTCTATTTAATAGAAATCAAAATAATCTCTTTTTTCATGTGTACTTGAAGCTCACACAAAGCATAGTGTTATGTTGATGAATTGTGAAGATGGAAGGAAGTATATAAGCCGTAATAGAATGTTATGATTAAAGAACCTGGCTTCGATCTGGTTTGTTTATTTCCCAGAGTCCAACAGTAAATTGAATCCTGCTATGTTTAATTGTTCGACGGGAGAAGTGAGGCATTTACTGGTTTTCCAACCTGGCTTTTGGATGATTAATTGAAACAAATGATAAAAAAAAGGCTTTAACAGTTACTACAGCTTGGTTAATTGTGATTGATTTGATTTCACATCTGCTTACTTGAATGATAATGGGGAGCGCTTTCTTTTTCTGTACAATTCGAATCTTTCATCAGCTCACAGCCTATTGAGATTTCATTTCTCATTCAATTTTCCCTGCATTTCAAAGCAAAAGGCCAAGCCATATAGCAGCCAAATTCACTTCTCAATCAACTTTATCTGCCTTGATATATCACTTTACTCTTCCTAACACATTGAAAAAAGATATCCCCACAAAATACAACCATAAGTTATTTTACAACTAAACCTTGTACCTAATTATCATCCACTTGGCATCTATATAAACTAACTCCTCTATTCCACCTTCCACACATCAAAACATTCTTTGCAGTAACAACTTCAAATTCATTTGCAATTTAGCAGCAAAGCAATCTATAGCCTTCGATTACCAACATGAAAATCAAGCAAATTCTCTTGTTCTCACTCCTACTACTTGCCCCCTTTTTCTCAATCACCACTTTAGCTCAATCACCAGCTGCAGCCCCCAAAGCCCCAGCAAAACCTGCACCTTCAAAACCTGCTCCTGCCACACCGGCTCCAGCGCCCGCAAAACCATTAGTCCCTTCATTACCCCAGTCACCCTCTTCAGGTGTTGATTCTTCTGGCAGCCAAGACATTGTGAAGATCCTAAGGAAGGCCAAGTCATTCAACACTCTAATCCGGTTGCTGAAAACCACCCAAATCATCAACCAAGTGAATGCACAGCTTGTGACCTCAAAAAACGGAGGCTTAACCATCCTTGCACCAGATGATGGTGCATTTTCAGAACTCAAAGCAGGTTACTTTAACTCCCTAGGAGATAGGCAACAAAAAGCACTGATACAGTATCATGTTCTTCCCGTTTATGTGTCCAGCTCCAACTTTGATGCTCTGAGCAACCCTGTGCTGACATTGGCCAGTGACAGCCCCACAGGGTATCAGATAAACGTGACAGCATATGGTAACAGTGTGAACATATCAACTGGGGTGGTGAATGCCACACTCACAGGCATTGTGTACACTGATAAGACACTTGCCATATATCATGTGGACAAGGTGCTCATTCCTTTGGACTTCTCTAAGCCAAAGCCTATAGCTCCAGCACCAGCTGTGGCCAAGGCTCCTAAAGCTGATAAGGAGAACTCTTCAGCAGAAGATGAGGACCAGGCTCAGGCAGCCAAGGACAGCTCTGGTGCAACAAGTTTTGTTAGCATTCATGGAACAACGTTGGTGTCCTTTGGAGTTGCTATTCTTGCAGCAGCAGCTACAATGTCGTTTTGATTTTGAAGAACATCCATTTCTCCAAGTTTCTAATATGTTTTGAGGACAAGCACGCAACTGCTGTGGAGTTCTGTTTATGTTGTTTTCTTCTTGAGCTGTGTATTGAGTAGGAAAAGTGGTGTCTGTGAGTTATGTGAACGTTTGTTCTGTTCTTGTTTTATCATCAAGCGAAAAAATATGTGATTGTTTTATTGTCAAAGGCAAAAGGATTATCTGCTTGTTTTTATGCTTTTCAGTTATATGCACCGCTCGGAATCTTCTTCCTCTTCCTCGTCTATGGGCAGCATCAATTGCAGCCTAATTTGTTGAAACTGAGACCGGGGAAGCATATTAGTCTCGGAAATATGTATAACTATGAAATAATAATAATAATATTTTTGAATTTTATTATATCTAATTTATATCTATTTTTTAAAGATAAAAATAAGGTCATGTTTGATAAAATTAGTTAAAAAGTTATTTAAAAATTGAAAAATTAGTTGACAGTTAAAAATTGAAAGTTGAAAAACTAGTTTATTAAATTAGAAATATTTGATAAAATTAAATGTAAAATGATAAAAAAATAATAAAATTGTGATTTATTTAAAAAAGGTAAAAAATATCAAAAATAAAAATTAAAGAAAATATAAAAAATATAAGCTAACATTTTTAAAAATATTACTTTAAATAATATTTTAAAAAATACTAAAAACCATTAAAAAGAATCTAGTGAAATATTTTTCCAAAAATATACATGTACTGAAAAAGTACAAGAAGTCAAGAACTTATTAATCTCATGCTCCTGGGAATTGAGCTCACCAAAGAAAAACTATTAACAAGCATTTCAAAATGTTTCTATCAATTAATACCATTAGTCTTTTAAAAAAAAATTAAAATGTTTGTTACGCATCACTTGTCTTTTACATTTATTAAAGATGTCTCCATTAATTCTCTTTTTCTTTATTTATCTATTAGGTGATTTGTCATTTTAAGAATGTAAAAATATGTGAAACAATCAAGGCTAGCTAGCTTCTCACTTGATGGCTTATAATAAGTTGACAATCCACTAAACTACCTAATTAAACTACTCTTTACTTCACATAAATAATATTAAAAGTAAATATTAATACGAATAATATAACCGTTAAATAAAAAAAATAAGTATGTTAAATAATCAATACGAATAATTTAGCATTAAATAGGTTATAGTAAAAAAATGCTTCTCGTACTAAAAATACAACCGTTATGTGTGAAGGATACGCCCAAAATTGCTAAGGGAAAAACGTAATCTTACAAGTAAATAAAGTAATTGAAGGTGCACTTATACACATCCTCAAAAAATTCACTTCATTATAAGTCTTTAGATTAAGAATTTGAGGAATATATTTATATAATTTTACCATACAATAATTTGTACAAAAAAAAAAACGTGAGACAGAATATGTCATATATATATAGAGAGAAAAAAAATCATACTAATGAAATTGTTGTAAAATTTGTTATATGAATAATATATTCTCCAAAAAAAAAGTTTTATTTTTAATATTATTATGTTTTGGGATGATATTATCAAATGGAGAGATATAGGTGCTATGAGAGAATTCAGGTATATATATATGATTAGGCCCTCCATCCTTACCTGAATCTCTCTCAGACAACGCCACTTAAGATTGCTATACCATATTGGGCTTTTGCTCCCCCTACTTGATGGAACTTCTAAACCAATATACAGACTCATCGTCCCCTTTCCACCTATATTTTATCCCATGCATCCAACTGATTGCAACAATGATGTGAAAGCAAAATAGTTCCAATGCATATGCATATGCACACTTTAACATACCTTGGGTTCAAAAAATCCCCTCCCTCACCACTTATCACACTTTGATGCGCCACCTTTCCGTGACAAGCAAAGGAGATTTGTTCTTTATAATTTACAACTAGGAATATCTTTCCAACCAAGCCATTGCACCTTCCAATCATTGATGATATCATTCCCTTCCTTCCAGCCTCTAAAATATATAAAAGGCAACCCCTTCTCCCACTTTCTCTCACACCCCCAAGCACTCCAAATTAAGCAGTGTAATAGTCTTAAAAAAAAATCCCACACACCTATCATTAACCCTAGCCAAAACCCTAGAAATGATGATCATGCAAGAAACACAATCTCTTATTATTCCCACCACAATTCTAATACTAGCACTATTCTACACCACTTCAGCCCAACTCTCACCCATTCAACCCCCCACAACATCACCCTCACCACCACTATCCCAACCCTCCCCGCCATCTCCGGCACTTCCCTCGCCGCCGGCGACCGCGCCGGCGCCAGGATTCAACACTGTCCCTCTTGTCCCAGTAACCCCAAGTGGGGCCCCCACACCCACCACCATCATCCCGAAGGGCCCCACCATTGACATAGTCCAAATCCTAAGAAAAGCCAAAAGGTTCTCCGTCCTCATTCGCCTCTTAAAAACCACACAACTCATCAACCAACTTAACTCACAGCTCGTAACTTCAAGCTCAGGAGGGTTAACCCTCTTTGCACCCGAAGACAGTGCCTTCTCCAAACTCAAAGCAGGGTTCCTCAACTCTCTCACTGATAGACAGAAGGTGGAGCTCTTACAGTTCCACACTCTCTCTTCCTGCATTTCAATCTCAAACTTTGATACCCTCACGAACCCGGTTCAAACGCAGGCCGGTGATGACCCTCAGAGGCTGCAACTAAACGTCACCACTTACAGCGGTAGCCAGGTCAGCATGGCCACGGGCGCCGTCAACGCCTCCGTCACCGGAACCGTTTACTCCGACAACAAGTTGGCCATATACCAGGTGGACAAGGTGCTTCTCCCTCTTGACCTAGTGCTGCCAAGCAAGGCGCCGGCTCCGGCACCGGCGTTAGCGAAAAAGGGGTTGCCGAAGGCTGATAAAGGGAATTCCACGGCGGCGGACGATGGAGCTACCGGCGGTGATGATGACAGCGACGGGAAGGCCTTGCAGGCGGGTGTTTCTGCTGGTTGTTCGATGAAGTGGGTGAATAATGTTGTTGTTATTGGGGTAGTGGGTTTGGTTGGTGGAGTTTTGATGTAAGGTGAGTGTGCATGGATAAAGGGATTCCAAAATTTTTGTTGTGCTTTTGTGAGTAATATATGTAAAATTCCACGTGTTTGGGGTTCTGGTTTGTGGGTAGAGGGTAGGGTCAAACTGTATCCATGCATGCATGCCATGCTGGGTTTCTTTTACTATGTTTCTTCTTCTTTTTTTTTGTTTGATAAGTTGTGCTTTGTGTTAATTAATTGATTTGTCTGGCTTTGTAACCAGATTTATAAAAGAAAAAGATTCTGTATATATTTTTTCTTTTCAAAATGTGTATTAATTAATTAAAGATGGTTTATTAATTTGCTGCTGAAAAGTAACTAACGAGCATGTTCAATTAGTAGTTATGCTTGTCTGATATGTAACTAATTGGATGCACGGTGCATGATATTTTCTTCTTTAGATCGAGGAGGTCGATCAGGATCATAAATTTTATACTCCTACAAATTATATAACTGCTAGATATGACTAATGATTAACAAAGTATATTGGATTACATTGCAGTTCAAAATTAACTCGATCAGTGGTAATCTTATTTTAACTCTAGCTAATAAGATTGACTTATGAATAGAATGAAATAAGAAAGAACATGATATGCATGAACTCAAAAGGAGTTACATTTTCATATAGTAGTGAATGATTATTTTTTTTCCTATCTATTCATATTCAAAGGGTAATTTGAATCTTAAGTAATACGAATCAAATAAGTTATCTAAAGAAATATAGAAAATATGATAAGGAGAAATTCTTAAGATTTGAAGTCAATTGAATTCCTTATCACTTAAATTCACATTTGTTAGTTACATATAGAACGAGTTAAACATTAGAATAATTTACGTACCAGAAAAAGTTATATATAGTATGATTTATGTGTTAATATAAATATACCGTACCGCAAGAATATATAAATATGAATTAATAAGCATCCATCATTATTCTATTTTTTTAGTTAACACTCCTACTTTATATATCAAACTAACACACAAATATTAATGGATGTATATAAAAACGTGTAAAATTTAAATTAAAAAATATTTAATGAAAATTAATTAATTAAAAAAAATTGTTTCATCGATAATAATAAATAAAATACAGGTATAGTAAATTTTGGAATTTTTTAATTTTTAAGTAAAACTTAATGATTAATTTGATTAATAAATATGTTTTTATTCTTCATTTATAAACTTATTGTTATATTATTGTTAATGACAGAAATTTGAGTGTCAATTTTAAAACAATAAAATCTCTTTTGACATGCATAAATAGTAAAAAAACTCACACGCAAGCTAGGTTCAAAAGACACGTTACAAAGAAAGAAATACATGCGTGTATAACTATATAAAATAAAATTGAAAAGACATACATGATTTTAAATAATTTTAAAAAAATCTATAATATGGTATTATGTGGAAATGAATATTTTTAATTTTTATTTTTGGGTTGAAACTTGAAAGATGCATGTTACGTACAGAACAGAAACAAGATTAGGCACGAATGCATACAGATGCCCGAAAGCAGTCAAAACTGGGTTAAACAGGGAGCCAGCCCAAGAATGAACAGTACGAGTGTTGCACCATAATATAAGGTCAGATCATCCAACCATAGATATGCATGCTAGTACAATCTACAAAAGTGCAAACACTACTAATTCCACAATTGGAATAGATAACCATCAAAACTGTGAATAATAATAATAATAATAAAAGATCGATATCCATAAAAACTTGAAACTGAAAAGCAAATTTTTATGAACTCTTGGCTTTCGGCCTATGAGCTAATCCAAAATATATCTTGGCTTGGATCAATTTATTGTTCGGTAGCTCAATTACATTTTATATGTTTTATTATTTTGTCCACAAAACACATTCCCTCAACTTCATTACCTAGCTGATTCGTTTTTTTAGAAACATGACTGATTACTTTTAATAAAATATCAAAGATATTATTAAAAACTAGTTGTTTAATTTTTTAGATTATTATTTTTTATGTGGGAGCAGTTTTAGTAAAATCAGTTGTTCAATGAATAGATATCAGTACGTATGACTATATAACTACAACTGCAATCATTAAAAGAAAAAAAAAAGAGAAATCAGCAAAAAAAAATAAAATATAACTACAACCGCATTTGAAGTAAGTACTTTTGTCGGGGGAAAATTAAAGAGTACTTTTTTAAAAAAATACTACTACATACATAAATTCATCTTTTAGGTTATTATATTCGCTGAAATATTCCTATTCTACGACTTATATTGTGGTTGCATTTAGTCGCTTTCTTACTTACATACATACTTATTTACTACTACTTTAGAAGATCATGCAGTAAGCTGTATGTAGATTTTATTACATAAAAGATTTTTCAGTTGCCATTTCAATTTCCTACATCTCTAACGTATGAATCAAGAACACATTTGAAAAATCTCAAACTCCCACACACCACTGTTCTGTTTAGAGAACAAAAGGCTTTGGTCCAAAAGCCATCTGCGCATTTTTCAGTCCCTGAAGAGGCAATGCATGTACTGCTAAATAGTTTAAGCAAATCCCTGGCCTCCATTTTAATTCTTAGCGGTCAAATAATAAAAACACATTGAATGGAGAGGACATGTTACTAGCTAGTTAGAGATTATTATTACTTTATTATCATTATTATTATTTTAAAAAAATGTAAAAGTAGTACTATGTTTTAAAAACCCATTTGAAAATTTAGTTGCCTTCGTCCTTGGTTGGTATGTGAAAGGGTGACTTTACGTGGTTCTTCTTCATCAATCAATTCATTCTAAGAGCAACAAATATTATATTGTTGACTAGCCGTACTTAATTAATTACTAAGTAAGAATTTGTGTTTTGTTTATGACTTGAAATTTCCGTGGTCGGTCCTTTTAATTATTTGTCACAAAAGCAGCAGGCGAAAATTAGTGCTTTTGCAAAAAATTGTAGGCGCTTTTATTTTTTAGCAAGTCCACATAAAGGTATTCCACACGTTTTTTACTTTCTTTCACACAAACCAACAAATTAAGCAGAGCAAAAAGTCTAGAAGATCTTCCAACATTTCCCACTTGGCAAGCAAATTAAGATAGAAATGCATGTACTTTTTATCCCCTTTTTTTTCATGTATGTCCATATTTTTATAAGTGTGATACTCTATTTTCTGTTTTTTTTTTTTAAAAAAGAAAAGAAACGGTCAATTTTTTATATATAAATATTTAGCCTTTTTTAATTAATTAATAAATTATCTAGGCTTCGTTATTTGTTATAAAAAAAATTGATGTAATTCACGCATAACTTGCCCATCTAGTGTATGTTCATATAATCATGTAGGTTAAGGTTCTAAGAAATTATGATAAAAATTAAAAACCAAAGTTGAAGTAGGTGTTTGATTCTTCCTTGCCTCTTAATTTCATATGTGCGTTTTAGACACGATACCAAACATACACGAAATGACAACATGAATTTAATATTATAAAAGATTTTTACCATTTAAATAATATCAATAGACCCATGTCATTTGCCGTAGTACATAGATGTATCTATTTATAAATAGAAATAAAATCAAAGGAGGTGTATCAAATATTAATAGTTAAATAGCTCTTTTCCCCCATTAAGGTTTTTATTTTTCTTGGCATTATTTTGCCGTTCAAGTTCAAGTGACATAGATTACTATGATATATTCACAATTTTTTTAAATTACTAATATTAATTGAAATTAATACATTTATCTTTTATTAAATACATTTTCTTTAATATAGTATTAAAATTAAAATGAATTTAAACATTTTTCTCTTTAGAACTGGATACGTATTTAGGTTAAAAGTTTTTTTAACATTGAATTTATGCACATTTAATCTAATTTTAAGAGAAATATATTTTCTTATAATTTTAAATAATAATTTGAGTGTGTGCTTAGTTGATTATTTCTTTTATAAAAAATATCAATTTGCAAGATGTTTTTTTAATGTAAATTATTTCTTTAAAGAAACATGACACATGCACTAAAATATTTTTCATCCTTAAATAATTAGTTTAATTAAAAATACTTTTTTTACCAAATCTTTATTATTAATTGTTTTGAAAAAGGACATCACACCCTCCTTCACTTAGTAAATTGCAAATGAAAGTCAAAACCCAAACAACCTGCATAAACCTAACCACTAGGGAGATAGATACTCAATTTCATATTATTAATTATTCCCATTTCACAAATTCTGACCACTCCTCAGCCTCAGGGCCATGTCTTATCAAGAACCCCAAAACTGCACTGCTTTGCAGAATCTAATTTTAAATTTCCAACCAAACCAAAGGCAAATAAAAAACCAAACCCTGGCTGGATTATTTGTAACTACATATTTACAATACCGACAAAGTGATCAGTTGAATTTTTCATTAATTAATGTCTTTTTTTTTAGATTCCCTTTTTCTTTTTAATCCTAATCTACAAAGGATTAAATTTAGACTTTTTAAAGTTCAATTATTTCAGTGTAATTATCATTGGAACAATACAAGAATCACGTTGTTGTATAGGATTTGAATCATCAGGTTCTGTAGGATTTGAATTCAGGCTTCATCCTCGTGTCCCTCTCTCATGATCATCATCATCTTCCTTCCTCTTACAGTTACAGCAAAGTTAAACAATTAAAAAAACAAAAATATTTAAATGGATCATAATCTTCTGACGGTTGCATTGAATTGAATTTCCTAGAGAGAGAAAATGATGGAAAAAATTAATTAATTATTTATTACCCGAAAACAAAAACAAAAAAAAGTCTTTGGAAATTCAGTCCCACCTTTTCTCACGCGGATTCGGCCGAAATTATTAGCATAATCTAATCCTAACTTCATCTCTTGTTTTCTTCATTTGCTAATTCTGACTTCTTTAAACCCTTCAAATTTTCCACCGCAAAACTGTTTCATAGCATGCCACCACCGTTTCCACACACATATCTCCCAGCCTTCGAAATTTCTCTCCTTTCCTTGGGGGAACTGCTCGGTTACTGAAACCATCATCTGGGTCGCGAAGATTTTTTGGAAAAAAAAAGAAAAATAATAATCTCCGATGGCTTCGGCTGCTATCTTCTCGTCGCTACGGCGGCGCCGGTCGCCGTCGCTGGAGGCGTTTCTGGCGCCGGTCGACCTCTCCGACGTGGCGTTGCTGGGGACTCTCATCTCCGTCGCCGGCGACATCGCGTCCTGCTTCTCCGGCCACCGGTTCCCCTTCCAGCGCCGGAACTCGCGTGCCCTCATCGGAAAAGTTGAGATTTTCCGGTCAATGTTAGGGTGTCTGAGAGACTCCGCCACCGCCGGAGCTCTTCCCCCGACGGCGGTGCTGTGCTTAAAGGAGCTCTATCTGCTTCTATATCGGTCAAAGATTCTTCTTGATTACTGTGCCCAATCGAGCAAGTTGTGGCTTCTGCTTCAGAATCATTGTGTTTCTGGTCACTTCCACGATTTGAGCCAAGAATTTTCGACCCTTTTGGATGTTTTTCCCGTTGGGGAAGTTGGCCTCAGTGATGATGTTAGGGAACAGATTGAGTTGTTGCAGAGACAGTCCAAGAGGGCTAAGTTGTTCATAGATAATAAAGATGATGTTCTTAGGATAAGGTTATTTTGGTTTCTTGATGAGTTTGAGAGTGGGAGGGTTCCTGATTCTAAGGACTTGAGATGTTTCTTTGTGGATAAATTGAGGATTCTTGATGGTAAGAGTTGTAGGGTGGAGGTTGAAGCCTTGGAGGAGCAGATTGTGAACCATGAGGGTGATGTTGAGCCTACAGTTGCTGTGCTTAATGGGATGGTGGCTATCACAAGGTATTGCAGGTTTTTGTTGTTTGGGTTTGAGGAAGAATTGGAAATTGAGATTCAAAAGAAGGGGGGGAAGAGGTTGATTACACTGGAAATTGCTGAAACGTTTTTGACTGTTCCTAAGGAGTTCTGTTGTCCTATATCATTGGATTTGATGTGTGATCCTGTGATAATTTCAACAGGTCAAACTTATGATAGGAGGTCTATATGGAGGTGGATGGAGGAAGGGCATTGTACTTGTCCAAAAACGGGGCTATTGGTTTCTCATAATAGGCTTGTTCCTAATCGTGCTCTTAGGAATTTGATTATGCAGTGGTGCAGTGCACATGGAGTACCCTATGATCCACCTGAGGGGGTTGATGCATCTGTTGAGATGTTTTTATCAGCTTGTCCCTCCAAAGCTTCCCTGGAAGCTAACCAAGGGACGGCCACGCTTCTCATTCAGCAGCTTGCGGATGGGTCACATGCTGCAAAGACTGTGGCTGCTAGGGAGATAAGATTGCTGGCCAAAACTGGAAAGGAAAACCGTGCCTTCATTGCGCAAGCTGGGGCCATTCCTCATCTTAGGAACTTACTTTCCTCTCCTAGTGCTGTTGCACAGGAGAATTCTGTGACTGCACTGCTCAACCTATCCATTTTTGAAAGAAATAAAAGCATGATCATGGAGGAGGAAGGGTGTTTGGGATCAATAGTTGAGGTGTTGCGATTCGGGCACACCACAGAGGCAAGGGAGAATGCTGCGGCAACATTGTTCAGCCTCTCTGCTGTCCATGATTATAAGAAACGAATTGCGGATAATGTGGGAGCTGTTGAAGCATTGGCTTGGTTGTTGCAAAAGGGTACTCAAAGAGGAAAGAAGGATGCTGTCACAGCATTGTTTAATCTCTCCACTCACACTGAGAATTGTTTGAGAATGATAGAGGCAGGGGCCGTGAAAGCTATGGTTGTGGCTTTGGGGAATGAAGTAGTTGCTGAGGAAGCAGCTGGTGCCTTGGTCTTGATTGTTCGGCAGCCAGTTGGTGCCATGGCGGTGGTGAGGGAGGAAGCAGCGATAACCGGATTGATAGGAATGATGCGTTGTGGAACGCCGAGAGGTAAAGAGAATGCAGTTGCAGCATTGTTGGAGCTGTGCAGGAGTGGAGGTGCGGCTGCTACTCAAAGAGTGGTTAGGGTGCCGGCTCTGGCCGGATTGCTTCAAACCTTGCTCTTTACAGGTACAAAGAGGGCAAGAAGAAAGGCAGCCTCACTTGCTAGAGTGTTTCAGAGACGTGAAAATGCATCTCTACATTATGCTGGATTAGGTGTAGGTTATGCATTTGCTAGCGATTCAGCTTCAACCAGGAATACTGCAACCTTTGTGAGTGATGTTTCACTTCCAATGTCCATTTCTGTTTCTGTTTTATAGTGGTAATACTCATTCCCATGTTTATTGTGTTCCCGATTTTTGTTGTAACTCTTTTGATTCTTTCATTGAAATTTATCATCAAGTATAGGAATACCAGATATATGTATTCTTAAGACTAAGAGAATGATGTGTTGTTGAGCAATTAGCTTCAACCCATTTGTAATCAGTTATTGCAAGAAAGAATACAAATTTTTCTAAAGTGGAATTATGACACTATTTCAGGCGTCCTATTTCTTCTGTGCTTTACTCCTGTTGGCCATCACCGCTGATTCATTGTAATTTTATGAGTAATGCTACTTCTTTTATATCTATGATTCATGCTCCATTTATGTTTAATTCATACAATTAAAACTTGTTTTGTTAAATTTACATGGAGTCAAAATGTTTGCCATTGTGCACAATTTGTTCCTTGAATACTTGTGTAAACAGCATTCTTCTTTCCTTTCTATTTTATTATAGTAACGATACATTTAGGATATAAAAACTTGCATTTTGCCAATGAGGGTTACTGGTGTTTTTTTTATTGGTAGGTAATTTATATGTCAACTTTCTTGTTAACAAAGTTTTTTATTTGAGCACGGAAAAAGGTGTAACAAAATTTAAACTGATTTACACCGCGGGAAAGTGTTTAAACGTTAAGATAGTTTAGTTTGTTATAACTTTGTTTAGTTGTCAGATCACAGATGTCGTCTTTGCATAAAGCGTGGTAGAATAAATTCTCTTTGTTCTCATGTTTTCAGTCATCAAATTTTGTAGTTTTCACTTCAGATACCGTTTGTTGTGTCGTAAGATTTCAATGTGAGTTAGCCTCAAGCGTGTAGCATGCACGATTATTCCGTGTTAACATTGTCCGCTAATTAATTATGCCCGGCGAAGTATCTGAATGTTCTATTATTTGGACGCTATGATATCACTAACTTTTCTGCCTAACATGTTAGAACGAATGTGGATCACACAAGAGATGCTCTTTCATTTTGACTCTTCCTTTCTTTGTTCCATTCCTATGTGCTAGGAAAAAAAAAAACAGATATGAATATGTGTCGTCATAATGTGTAGGTATCTTAAAATATTCTTAAGCACATCATATGAAGATAGTGAGAAAAACCTAAGGCAATTCAAAGATTAGTGCTATTTTTGGAGATTAAAGTACTTGCTTGCTTCCATTGAGCGGTGGAGGATGATGGGCCTAACATATTCTTCTTTCGCATAATGGCACGTATGATCTGACATGAGGGTCGCCAAAGGAGGCGCAATTTGATTTGTTTCGATTAGATTATTAGATTATTGTCACTGGTTGATGGCAGCACAATAATAGCAAACTAATGTTTCTTTAATTCTTTATATAATGACATTAAGAAATAAGAAGAATATGAAGATAAAGTGAATGTTGCGGGTTTCATTGGGTTAAACAAGAAAAAAAAAGCTTTTCTAGAAAATTAGCTTCATGATTTTTTTTTTTACTTCTATTCAAATTTCAAGATTTAATGATAATATAATTGATTACTAAAGGAATTTTATGTTAAAAAACTTTGAAGTTTAAAAAACTATGGAATAATTAAATAATTAAAAATTTTAATTTATTTAAATTTAAAATAAGTTTTAAGCTCTAATAAGGTTAGACCTAACAATATTTGGTTTCTTTTAGTTTTACTTTCTATTCCCACAACTTTGAATTCCTTCTAATTACCTTTAATTTTGACAGCAAAAGAAGGAGAGAATAAAAACCCAATTTTGTGATTTCTGATAATTATACGTTCCTTTCCTCATTAAAGTAGTTGAAGGGATCCAATCCTCGAATTATGTTTCAAAGTGGTCCAAAAAGCACAGAAAATAATGGTTGTTATGATAACTTGTTTCTATAATTTTTAATGCAATGATCAAAGCCACTCTCAACCGCAGTATCCCAAGCTGTTTGTCAATACTCAATCGTTTTCATGAACCTCTCTCGAGAAAGCAAAGTTGCAAGTACTACACGCACGTTCATGCTTCGTTGCTTAGGCCAATTCCATTATATGAATATTCTTCATAGTGGAGGCACTTTTGTGAGACACTTTTGTTTGAGACATGGTGGTAGTCAAGCGTATCTTGTTTGATATATGATGAAATTGAATTGCTAATGATGAAAATAACACTATGATTCTCAATTGCTTCGTTCCAACCCACCATATATTTTCAGTCCAAGAAGTAGCACAAGTTAGTGTCTTGGGTCCTCATTATTTTCTTCATTTGGTGGTTGTGTAAGAACATTTTTTACAGTGATTTGTCACTAATATTGCCCCTTATTGACTTGACGTATTAAGACTTAATAGACTGAGTATTGTGTCGTCAGGTTTCTAGTTAATTAACAGACCGTGATAAGAGAGTTTTTTTTTATAAAAAAAAGAAAATCAAACAAGAGAGTTTGTTAAGACTTAGAACCAGGTGCCTGTATGTATAATAAGCCACGGTCTTATTTGTTCATTGAAAAACGCACCACAACTAGAGGAACATAGGACAAGACTTAATAAAAGATTTGTTTGGTCATTAAAAACGTTTTTTTGCTCATGTAATAATATACAAATGTCGTGTTATTTTATTGTAACTCCTAATTTTATTTTTTTTACAGATGTAACTCCTATTTTCATAAACTAATTTTATGGGTAAAAAATTGTACCTTTATGCTTAATTTGATATGATGGATAAATTATACTAATCCCTTTGTATCTTTAATTTTTTTTTTTTCAATTTTCCTATTCATTAAACCCCTTCGCATTTTTTAATTAAATTAATTTACCGGTCCTTGAAATTTCTACAGTAAAAATTAATTTTCATGCACTAACAGTAGCCGTCCAATTCAAACACACGTGAGAGAAACAAAATCTCAACAAATCAACAATTTCAAACAATCAATTGAACAAGTTAACAAGGTTGAGAGAAGAAAGAAATACTTCGAGGAACAACATGCAAAAGAGAAGAAGGACGAATCTCAATGCCTCACTAGACCAGATCCAACGATCGTTCCTCCCTTAACCTCAAGAAGCTTCGGTGATTCCACCTAGGTTGTTGCTTCTTGCACCTTCAAGCTGCTTCCTACATCCTTTTCAGAATGGTTTTTTTTTTTTTTTACCTATCAAAAATTGTGGAAGTTAAAGTTCTGTAATCATTTTGGAATATAATATTATATTTCGGATGTCAAAAAAGAGGTGCAGGAAACAATAGCCTTCCACCAAACTCAAGTTGGGCCATTGGGTGTCCAGCACAAACCTATGAAAAGAAAGAAGCATAACATTTGAACCATGGGCCAAAAGGATGAGAAGCCAGCCCATTAGGAAAAACAAAACCTGAGTAAAGATGGGTGTTCTATTACTAATGATCTGTTTTCAATTAGTTACATGTTTGAGAGAATAAAAAATTCAAATGAAAGCATAACTGTAATATGACCCCTATATGCATATTGATTGGGTTTCGGCAATTCGAAGTCCAATGTCTAATATCACAACTACCAATGTGAAATTAAGTTGACTTGTCGAGCAAAGACGTAGCTTAAAATAGACCCCTTTGCTATGTTTAATGATATATAATTGGGAAGCGGCGCAAAGAGAAGCTTCCCTTCTTAAGCAACAAAACCGGTAGAGGGAATTGGACTTATTGTAAGTCTTCCTATTCAGATGATTAATTGAAACATAATTATTGAGAAATTCAGTTAAACAAGGAAAAATGAGTTGCAATTTTCTTCCTTTATATATTGTAATAATACCCCTTTTCTCTTGCATTATCAAATGCATAAATGCCATTTCATGGAATAATATGGAAATGATGAAAAACTCTTTTTCAAATCAAGTTAATAAGAAATGCCTAGATCACGTCAGAATGAAAAAAAGAAGGATGGGATTTATTGCGTAAGCGTGAAAACGAAATAACTTGGAGTTCATGGTTTGGGCCATTTATCAAGAATCAATTTGATGACAAAATACAACACAACCAATTTAGAATTTCATAACTAACCGAATATTTAATTTATCTACCCTATGCCTTTTTTGGTCTTATACCTTGCTTGGAAATGAAGGCTCCCCTGTTGACCTTAAGAACCTTATTTCTTGTGTTGGACCTTAATATTAATAGCTCATACATCATAATTTGGAGGAGACAAGCAGAATCTCGTGATATAATAACTGCTATGGCAAGGGACCATTTGCTAAAATGGTAGATGTTGTGTCAAGTTTCTTTTGCATAATCACATCAATTTCTCTTCTAAAATACTTCATATATAATGTCGGCACAGAAGTTCACAGAGGATCAATATTATCCTTCATAATTGTTGAAGAGGGAGCCCACGCCATTTGGATTGACACTGTGCTTATCTACTTTTGATATGTGTATTCTGAGTAGAACAATATGCTCAAAATTCTATATATTTTTTAATCATTTATTAGAAATCAGAAGTATATAAAGGAAAGATAAAAACTGTAAATATAAATACAAGTAAAAAAAAGGTTGCTACAAGGCATATTTTTGTGCAAGACGATCAATAACAGTTAGTTACATTATGACTTTTATCTTCAAACAAAGAATGTTAAAATACGAAGACACTCAATCTCACCATGCAGAATGCCAATGGTATGTCAGAGTTACTATCAGATGTTCTCTCAAAATATTATTGCACAAATATAAATAGCAAGTTTTATCCAATGTTATAAATAGCAAGGGTATTAATCAAACTAAAAGTTAAAATAAGAATTACTTTTAGTACGGAATTTTCTTAAGAATGCTCGCGAATGAATTTATAAAGTAGAGTCTGCAAATTTCCTTTTATTTTCTCTCTCATGTATGGTTAACGCAATCAAATGATTGATAAATTTTTAGATTCATCAATTTTTGTGAGAGAAATTCCGTACTAAATAGCGCAATTAAAAGTAAATTTGTCAAGGCATTCAATGGTGAATTGATTGTTTCAAACTGTTAATTAGTGATTGAGTTATTGTTAAATAAAATAATATTTTTTCTGAGTATTAAATAAAATAATATAATCAAATTGAAAATATACCTAATTCACTGTTTAACCCGTGGAACTAACCAACCAGATTTAATTTTCAGAACGTAAATTACAATTTTTACACAGTTGTACAAAGAGTCCTGTATTCATCCATCCCATTTTGAATGTATTGGGATGAAAAATGGAAAGACAGAGAAAAGAGAGAAACAAAGTAGAGAGAAAAAGTAATAAATGTAATAGATAATAAAATAAAAAGGGAAGAGAGATAATAAAAAAAAATAGGACGAAAGACAAAATGGATGTATAAGTAATTTTTTTATTATAGAAATTATGTGAAAATGATTGTATTTTTAAAGAGAAAGAGTTAGGGTAAAATATAGCATATAGGAACATGTTTGATTTCTAGATTTCAATTTTGAGCAACCAACATTTTAGTTGTTAAATTTCAAAAGCTTGTAAGATGGTTAAGAAATTAATTTCTTGTTCTTGTGTGTTATAGGGTGTAAAATGGACTTCCTACGAGTTTATATTTATTCAAGAAAAAATTGGTCCACATTTTACCGAAAGCCATTGAGGGTTTGTTTGTATCCATATTTGATATGCTTCAATCTGAGTCTAAGATGAGTCAAACATGATTTTTTTATATAGATCATGATGTTTGATATTGTGTTGGAACTTGAAAAAATTATTCTAAATTTTAGAATAAAAACTTATTGAAACTATTAGAAGTAATTTTATTTGTTTCATGCATACACAGTAAGGCATTTTGTTAGATATTGCAAATGTATAAATTTGTTTTTCTGTCGTTAATTATTTAATAGATTTTATTGTCATGACACTAGATGATAAGTAGAAATTGATGTGATTCTAACAAGTATGCTGACGTGATTTAATAGCACTTTGAATCCATCAGGAGTGTGGTACCAAAGAGATCAAAATAATAATTAAGTCTTTTGATGTATTAGAATATATCATCAACCCATTATTATTTTTCTTTAGTACAACAACATGTGATTGTTTAAAGTCACGTTAACAAAAATTATTAAATATTTAACAGAAAATTAACAAAGAAAGTAAAATAATATAATTATAAAATTTGAAGAATCTAATTAACACAATTAAAAACATCAAAATCGCACAATTATAATCCAAAGAAATTGTGCTATTAAACTAAAAGTGAAAGAGGCGATTGAGGAACAAGTATCCAAACACAATATTTATGATTGACTATCGTGCAAAATTTGACAAAAACATGACATTTCGGTTGCCTACGGAAGGATCATTCTACTCGCCTAGACAGACAGGACTCAATTTGGAGCACCCCAACCGCCAAACATTCTGCTTAATCGTAGTAGCAGTGTATGTATGCTACTAACATGTGTGGCACAATAGTACTGTCCAATGAGTCTTTGACCGATAAGAAGAAAAAAAGTAAAGAATTACTGCAAATAAATAAAGCCAGGAAAGCAAAAGATGAGACAAGGATTTTGCTAGCCAGGAATGGTAAGAGGAAACACTCCCTGTCCATCACAATCCAAAAAGAAACTGTTTTTTATTCTTTAGTCTTCCTTCTTTTACTAATAGTGAAAAACAAAGTTAATATTCAAATGAACTGCAACATTCAGCTAAGTTGGAAGTAACTGTTGTACAAAATGACATTTACAAATTACTGGTCTATAATGTTAAGTGTCCTTCAAATAAAAGCTCATACAATGACAATGTACCCGGTTCATAATAACCTATAAGCAACCTAATTTCTGGTTAACTTCTTCTATTACTGTGTATGTGTGGGCCTAACAAAGTGGTCCACCCCTTGGCACAAATTTTTTTTTGAGTACAAACCAAAAAGCAGGAAAAGTGGCAAAAGTGGTCACAGGAATTGGGGCGGGTATCTCTTTTGAAAACATGGCAGAAAAAAATCGAGTAAGAAACCCAGGTTCCTATTTAACAGCGTAACCGTCCCACTAACTGCTAGAACTCTCAAAACTCTCACTATGCACTTCACTTCTGCTCTTTATCTTCTCTGAAGACTAATAAAGCTTCACCACCAAATCAAGAGAGTTCCAAACACCAAAACAAACAAAAGCAAATTATGAAGTGGGGTGGGAAAAAACCTTCTCTTTCTTCTTCTTCTTCTAGGCCTTCTTCTTTCATATCTCATGTATCTCCTTTTTCATGGCTTTCCAAGTTCAAGCAGATGAGAATCAACTCAGAGCAGCCAAAACCTGGCACGCTGAAGCAGAATGCAAGGCATAATTCAACTCCATCTAATAATATTTCACCCCATTATGCTGATATAAATAGAGGCAGGTTTTATGGAGGGGATGATGATGAGGCTTTCTGGAGACTCTCATTTGGTGAAGAGGATGGTAATGAGCATAGGAAAAGTGAAGAAGATATTCTGAAAGTGAAACCAGTAAAGTACAATTTGGATGTTGAACATGCCATTCCATCCTCAAGCGGACTGAATAATGCTAAGAGAAAAGGTAGTAGAAAAGAAGGCACTCAGAAGATGAAGCAGAAGGACACTACTGGAATGAGAGAAGAAACGAAAATTCTGAATGAAGCACCAAAGAGTGTGAAGGAACTAGAATCCTTAAGGAGGAGATATGAGAGGAAAGCACAAAGAGTTTTGCAAGAGCAGCTCTTGAAACTGGAAAAGGCAGAAGAGGAAGCTGAGTTTGCATCAAGTCCATTCTTGGAAAATGATGTGCTGCAGTTTGAGTCACCAAGAACAATTTGCACACCAAGAAAGCATTTTTTTGTAGATTCAAAGGGTTCTGGCCTTGAAAGTTTCAGAGAAGCTCGTGTGTGTAGTCCTCAATTGTGTTCTGAGTGGCATAATTTGAAACAAAGTGAGGGGTTGAAATTGAAACCAAAGAGTAGCCAACAAAGGCAATCTCTTCATGTTAGCAGAGAAAACCAGAGGAGGAAACCAAAGCACAACAACAAGGTTAGAGTGTATTCTCCAAGGATGGGTTCCAAGGTCGAAGTCCGCAAAATAAAGGCCATGGAAGAGAAGAAGAAAGCAAAACTGAAGATGAAGAAAGAAGAGGAAATTGTGGAGGAAACAGAAGAAGGGTTAGATAGCTTTGCTGTGGTGAAATGTTCTTTGGATCCACAGAAGGATTTCAGAGATTCAATGATTGAGATGATCACAGAGAAACAGATCAGCGAGCCAGAAGAAATGGAAGATCTGTTAGCATGCTATCTGACTTTGAATTCCAGTGAGTACCATGATCTCATCATCCAAGTGTTCAAGCAAGTATGGTTGTGTATGAGCCAAGCCAGTTCGTGTATTCAATCAGACAAGCAATGTTGTTGTTGTGATTAACAACATAAATGTTTAGCTTGTAGGAAAACATTGGCGGAAATTGTAAATAGTTCATCTTGTTCTAGTTATGCTTTATTAGCTTCGATTGAATTTCTCTCTTCTCTTCACATCTTTTGTATAAAATTCAAGAGAAGTTGCATGAAGATCTCGACAAACTTCATAATAAAAATAATAACTACTAGTAAAAATTCTTACTTCTTTGGGCATGTAAATCTATATAAGTATATAACTCGAAGTTGTTTACACTCAAATCATGATTATTTTCTTGAAGTTAGGATGCCTGTAAGCTTGTAGCAATATGTTCACTCTTTAGCATTATTTTAATGTAGGCTCTAGGGAAAGAAGTCTGAAGCACTATTGAGAGGTGAAACCTGTTGAGGAAATAAGGAATCAAAAATTCCAAAAATAGAGAATGCACATATAATACAAATAAGACATTGCTGCTATGCACATCAGCATGGTCCTAGACATTCACATCAGTATAATACCCATAAGACATTGCCCATGCCTGTGGAAGAACTGTGGTTAAGTGAATGAAAGGGAAAGGGGACTATTCTTCAATCCTTGTGATCAATCAGTATTAGACACCATCAGATACCTTCAACATGCATCTTATTCTGGCAATACAAATAAAATACCATCAGAATGTGATAAATACTAATATTTTATTATGCTCAGTGATTTGTCTGCATCCTTAACAGTATATGGTTTTAAGATTAGTTTGGCTTAAATTTAAAACTCAAAATTAAATTCTATTAGTAATAGATTAAAATGTTGTGGTTATAGGTTAATGAGTTGAATGTTAAAGGTAAATCTGGGCTTCTTTAACAAATGAACTCGAACTTTTGAAACATAGAATTTTTATTTTATTTATTCATTTAAAAACTAAACAAGTTTCATGAGCAGGTTTCGCTCATTGTAAGCCCTACACAAAATATATCTAGACCATTATTCTACCGTCACATGGTTGAATAGGAGCCGTGTAAGAATCTCTTCTTCCTTCTCCCTCTTTCATTGTGATATGTAATCCAAAACTTCCTACTTAAATAAATTAGTGTGCCTCCCTTTGAAGACACCCGACACACTTAATTGAATCCTCTATGACATCTCAAACAACATATCTAAGTGACTGACTCATTCTTCATAAAGTTTCAGCTCTTGTAGCATTGATGAAAATGTCATCTAAGAGAAATGTTAGTTTTACTAATAAAGCTTCTTATAAATTCTCCAACTTTCATAAGTGGCAGCAGGCATGTTGGGAGGCACATTAGGTGAGGCCATCAAATGGAGTCATCGAGTGAGTGAAAAAATTTAAGAGTTTGTGAGATATCTTTATCAAGAAGGTACCCTTTTTTATCATCCATATTTGGCATACATAAATTATACAACCTAGCTATAATGCAAATACTATACATTTCTATTATTATAACCTACATCTAGCTACAGTATGGGGGAATTATTAGGAGACCGAAGTGTATATGCCAATACATTAATTTGAAGACTATTCTTTATCTTGCGTAAAGACCCATCACCTAATTATTTTCAAGTGAAGCATTTATGCCACATCCACACAATACCAAATTAGTTAATAACATAACAATAAGTCCCAAGTTACAACGTACATATAAGATCAAAGCAATTCTTAAAGTCAACTCGGTGGTTACTTTGGGATACCTATAAAAAAGCACAAGTAATAAAGTTAGCCTACCTGCTGGGGGCTCATAAATTGGTCATTCCACTTTAATCATGCTGCAGGTAGGCTTTACATGATCAAATTAATATTTTCATTTAATATTTTTGCATAGATTCATTCTATAGATGCATGTCCATATTGATAAATGAACACAAACAGAACTAGCTAGATGTAGAATTCAATACATTCTAATCTAATCAATTAATAAAGCAATAAAGCTTTCTCTTATAACATTGGTTTCATGAATATTGGATACTCATAGTCATAGCCTTGACTAGCCATCCCAAAACACGAATTTTTTTTTCTTGGGTTAAAGGCAAAAGACTCATCTAGGACTATGGTTAGACTGCGGAAAAAGAATGGAATCAAATGATACTAAGTTCAATTATCAGGATTGTTAAAAAAAAAAAGAAGATGAAATACATCCCCTTTTCCTTCCCTCCAATTCAGATAGCGATAATACTGAAATCATCTATTTTCATTATAGAATATTCAAATAATAAAATAGTAAATTTATTTTACTTCATCCTATTTCAATGCATTTTCCTTCTACCATATTCCATTCTGCTTTAAATTTATCATTATATACCTAAACTTGTAAACTTTATTTTTATTGTCCATTGTTTCTTGAGGTGAGGAAATATAGGACCAGTGTGCTTCTATTTTAGCGGCGCACTATGTATATATGGAAGCAAGTGTAACTGGTAATTATACATGAAATTGCGAGGAACAAATAAATCATTACTACATTTTTTTAAAAAAAAATTATGGTCGATCTATACATGTAGTTGATGATCGTTCACCACATCTAGGCACAAGAATCAAGAGCTCATGCCTTTTATCCTATCCAAGATAGCTGCAACCTGCAGTTGATGGATAATTTTAAGTTTTGATGATTTTGTTTTTTAACTTTTTGACAGAGAAGTTTTGATGATGTAAACATTAAAAATTAGCAAGTTTGTTGCAATTTAAAGCCTTTTTTTTTCCCTACATTACATAATAATGCAATGGCATACTGTCTTAACATTCCTTTAGTACGTAGTTGTCGTGGTAACTCAACCGGTTTAACAATGGTTTGACGATTCATAAATTGATGCTAGCGAAAGAAATTTAATACCAAGTAGTTGAAAATTAAATGAAAATTTTAAAAAGATTTAAATTGTAATTTACAAAGAAAATGTTTTAAAAAACTTAAATGTTTTCAAAAGGAAAGGAAAACTTGCAACATAGAAAAACATTTGCATGTTACCAACCTAATGTCTTCAATCATTGATACAATTACAAGCCACATTTCTGTATTTCCTTTTAAGAACAATTACATTGGGCATGCAATGGAATTCCTAAACACTACCACACTAGGTTTCTACAATCGGGAAGAATCACCCTTCTATGTAAAATGAAACAAGTTCAATTCTCAGTTTAAAAAATACCTCAGATTAAAAGAAAATTCCAAAGATTATTTCCACCGGAGAAAGGGAGGAAAAAATCAAATCGGTCCGTAGCATTTCATGTGCCTTTTGCTCGTTAATTATATTTAACATGAAGCAGTCCAATCAAATGAAGAGTTACATAGTATATTAAGCAGTAATATAAATTACGGATTTAATTTGAATGCGCCATCAAAGTAACATAGTTTTACACCACCCTTCAATAATTTGCTGTCACAAGATTTAATTAGTTTGACCCCTCATGTATGCATTTAATTCCATGATGCGACAACACAACATCAAATGAAATTATAAATTATTATTATACAAAGTAAGATTACATCAAAATTAAACTTACATTGTTCAGTTAATGAGCAGTTTAAATTATGATATTTGTTATTTTGTGTATATATTATGATAGTCAACATACAATAATTAAAGTAAAAGAGAAACTTGTATGATATTACTTTCTAACTGAGCTTACTCTTAAGATAAACACATTGGACCAATAGGATAGGATCCAAGGTAAGATAAAACTATCATATCCTATTGCCTCAACAAATAACTAATTGCAACAGGATAAGATATTTTATCTTTTATCTTATCTTGACTACCAAACGGACCCTTATTAAAAAAATGCTTAATTAAACTCCTTACCTGAACATACATATGCAAACCATAATTTTGATATCATATTTACCATGGTCTTTCTTCCCCTTTCTACAAACTAAATTTGAAATTAAAAGAAGGATGAATAACTAAATCCAGCAGCCAGTGGTAAAATTAAAGGCATTTAACATTCCATCGGCATTACTGCAGAGAATCAAAGCCCTGTGGCAATGTGGCTCACAATATACCATTTCACAAGATATTGAATGGAACAAATTGAAGTAGAAGTACTACATTGCATTTTCCAAATGGGAAATCCTAGTTTCCACTTCAGGTAATCTATCTAAATGCAATGCAATCAATAAATTCATGAAAACAATAGTCTATTCCATTCATGGGTAGTAAGACATTCTCTAAAATACTATTGGTGGTCATAGTTTCAAATTGTGGATGACATTGTTGTGGTTGAGTTAATGTCCACAACAGCATCAGAACCACCCTGCAACTGCAGGATGATTTCCATTCACAAAAAAGAAGGCAAGCCGACAACCAAAGGATGGTTGACAACAGAGGGTATCAGTTGGAAGCTTCTGTCATATGGTACAAGTAACATCAGGAAGCGATCTAAGGAAAAGAGAACAAATATAGACTGGAGTAACCATACCAAGGTTCTAAATTGAGGTCATGATTACAGTCATGGTTGCAGTTGCAGTGCAGTATACAGTACAGAAGCTGCATGATATGGTCTAATATTCAAAGGCAAATGCTAACCAGCTAGTCATGGCCTTAGGGAACTGGTTAAGGAAGTAAAAAGGGAAACTTTTTTATTAGAATGCATAAAAATGCATTCCCTGTGATTTTAAAATGTGCTCCCATATGATTTCCAATAAAATATTTCCCCTTACCATTTTTTAACCAGAGCAAGACCCTAATTTAAAAAAGCTTAACCAAAAGACAGTTCTGTACAGGCATAAATAGAACTAAAATAGACAAAAGAGCAGCATACTTAACTAATGAATCAATGAAGGATGCAACATTCATCCCACTCAAAATATGGAATATGTATCTATTGTAGAGAAAATAAAAAAGAACTGTGCATACCTATATTTATTACATGTGATTATAGAACAGTACAAGCAAGAAGAATAATCAATTGCTACTAAGTTTTCTCTGCTTGACCAACATGCCCCATCTGTTCTGGAAGATTATTTGCATTCCGTTTGTTCCACCAAAATTTGTTAAGGTCGCTGGGTTTTCCTTCATTCTTTCTGCCTTCATAATCCTTTCTTTCTGACTGCACTTCCCGTGTTTCTGATGCACCAGGATCCTCTGTCAAGAACTGCTCCCAGAATACATCATTAACACCAGTTGCTGCAACAGTGGTTCCCGCAGGTTGTTCTTTTGATGCAACAGGCTCAGGAACAGCAGCTGTAGTTGGCTCAGAGTTCATGTCAATTCCCGGTGACTTATGCCGAACTTCAACATCTAATTGCGCACAAGATAAAGATGGACTATCAGCACAACTTGTAGATTCATCCAAATCCATACTTGACTGAATTTGAACGAAGGTGTCACCAATATCATGTACAATAGCCTCCCAAAACGCCATGGATGATTCAAGCTGATCCAGTCGCTCCACATTTAATGTCAAGACAGTGGTATGGTCTGCATTTTCTCTTGGTAACATTTGGCAAGTTTCAATGGCATCTTCAACGCCATCTTCATCATAAAAGTGGCCACTTCTTGGCAACCTTCGTTTTCTATCCAGGGTTTCTGTCAGAGGCAAGATATTTACAGAAATCACAGGTTTCTGCAATACATGAGAAACAGAAGAAACCATCCTTTGTTGATTCTGTTCCAACTTTTCCAACCGATCTTTTGAGCAATGTATTTGTATCTCATATGCCTGCCACTCATGCTGGTATTTCTGTAATTCCACGAGAAGTTGCTCTTTATCATGCTTAAGCTTCTCTATTTCATCAGTAAAACTCTGCCTTTCTGATTCCCCTAGCGGGCCTTGTGCTTGGAGATTCTGCAAAGAATGGCTATGAACAGGCTTCCGTCTATGGATGTTCTTCATAAGATGAGGTTGCCCTCTGACAAAGTCATCATTGGCAAATTCCCATTGTTCTGGGTCAACTTTTTTAAATCCCTGCTCAAGTAAAGAGGCTACCACTCAGTTTAAGAAACCAAAATCAGAATGAGGCAACACATACAATACAACACAAAATAAGTAGTATTCACATCAACAAGATCAAGATCAAATTTGCTTACATATGTGTTCAGCTGCCTGATGAAACTTGAGAAGTTGTTGTGCTTAAAGAATCTAGGCAGCAAATCCCTGGCAAATTCTGGGGGATTCCATACAATGAAACTCTTGCTAGTGACACTCCACGAAACAACCGAATCCGTGGAAGGATCATCCACCATCTCATAAGTCTTTGCCAGGAAAGGGGGCAGAGAATTTGAACTACCCTGTGCATCATCCATCGCTCAAACCAAACCTCAATCAACCCTACTCACAAATCTCAACCTCCCCAATTCAAAACCCAATCACCAATCAATTTCCAAACTTTCAAAAGAAGTCAACCCTCAATCCCCACTGGGACTTTACATAGAACACCCCTCAAAAAAAGAAACTTTTTTTTCTTTCCAAATCTGACCTAGACAAAACCCAAAAAAAAAAATTACACTTAGAGCAAAATTAATAATAGCCTATCATTTAAAAACCCCATTTGTCTGATGAGAACAACACTAAACCCATGAAATCAACAAAATCACAAGGCATAAAAAGTTTTCAGCTTTCTCTCCTCTGTGACCCCAAATACCCAAACAAGCAACGTTTACACTCAAACAAATCTCACAGAATCATGGGTTGAATTTCCCCAAAAATGATAACTAGGGATTCTTCTTTCCCTGGACGGGAAAAAATGTAGAAGCTTGCACGTAAAGCAACGATAATTAAATTAAAAATAAAAATGGCAGTTACGTTATTGAAGCCTTGCACCTGAAAAAGGAAAGCGAGGAGAGAAAGATGAGAAATCGCATTGAAGAGAAAGAAGAGCTCTTTTTCTGTTTCTGGGTGATTCCAAATTTCCAATTGTTTGGATCATTTCTTCAATTTTCCAGTTTTGTTATTGGGGTTGAACGGAGGGTCAACGCATGGTTGATTTGGAAAGGAAGGGGGGGTACCACAGGAATAAATTTAGGAATGAAAATAAAAGTAAAGAAATGCTATTGGTGATGTAATAAAAAAATTAAAAAGAATAACAACTGAAAATGCTATAGTTGAATACAAAAAAACAAATGAAAATAATATACTATGAGAATTGGAATGAATGATGTTAACTTTTTACATTATTTTGTTGTGTTGAGTATTAAATACTGTAATAAATAAGTGAGACATTAATAAAATGGAAAAAGAAACTCTTTTTTTAAGAGAAATGGAAAAAGAAACTTAAAGATACTTTTGATATTATTATTTAGTTAAAACTAAAGTTTTAGTTCGATAACTAATATTGTCATTTAATGACCATCTTTAACGTATATGTTATTGAAGCAAAATTTTAATTTTAACAATGAAGTGCATTAAAATATGTTTTTATCTAAATTTTATTCTATTAAAATTTATAATTATTTATATGATAGGGATAAATATAAAATTTGCAAACATGAGAATGATCGTTCCTTAGGGGAGCTTGAAAATGATCTACAATTAAAATTGACATTTATTTTTATAACAATAATAATTGGATGCCTTTTAAATCAAAATTAAGAATTTTAGAGATTTAATATATACAAAAATTAATAAAGACTACATTTTTATAACAGGCAATTAAAATTTAACCATTTAAAAGACTTCAGTTAGAACAAACCCAAGCCATCATGCCATTTACGATAAATGATAATTGATAACATTCATATAAATGAGCCAAGGAAGCTTTATGGAAAGGTTCGCAAGAATCGATACAATCCAAGTGCAAGTCTCTGGAAGCAAAATATTTGATATAGCACATGTCAATATAGTTTGTTTGTTTTTGGGTAGCATGTTAATATAATATGAAAACATGTAGATACTAACAAAATACAAAATAAAGGGAAATTTTCCTTCCCCCTACTCCCTAGATGAAAGAAGATATATATAATCATATTTTAGTTTGAATAAAAAAATAAAAAAGCATCTGAACCATTCAAAAGAAAATGCAGGTTATCTGGACCACAAATAGGAAAGAGAATGGATTGGTGTGTGAAATGGGCTTGCTTAAAAACTGCACTCCAGATAAGAACATTGACTATTAGCAAACGGTTTCAACACCCCTATCTCTATCTTGTCGTTAATTGGTTACCTTATTTATTAATCGATTGTTAGTACTTTGCTTGAGATGGTTATCTTCGGGAGAGGATGATGTAAGAATTAACTAGATCTATACTAACCTAATGGAGGGGTCCATTCTAACAGAACAGTAGTAGCACGGAATGAAGCCACATGCATGAAGCAATTGATCAGCAATATATAAGTGAGATAGCGTATTCAAGCACGCAAAAAGGTGGAAGAGTAATGGTTGTTAACTATTTATTTTAGACTTTTGGGGATAGTTGATTGTAACTAATTGACCAAATAATGTTTGTTTGTTATTGAGGATAGAAACGTTCGGTAATTAAAGAACTTTTTTAATTATGGGCACTCGAGAAAAAAGAGTAGGAGTGCATAACCTTTAAATGGATCCCACTACTCAATACATTAGTATTTGACTTTAGACTGGAGAATACATAAGTAAACAAAGAGAAATGTCTTGAACAATATCCACATGCTGTGTCAAACAGTGTCTTGAATATATGATTGAAAGAAATTTATGTGGGTCCTCAAACTGCCCTTCTTTGCATTTAGTAGGTGCTATGTAACAAAGGAAGAAAGGGTAGAGTAACAATCATTCTTAAGATAGACTACACTCAAGAAAACCTTCCACTGGAGAGCTGAAAGCCTGAAACTATATGCTCAAAGAATAGGGCATATATACAAGCATAAATGAAATCTTTAATTGACTTATCAGATCGTGTGGAAGTTCACAATAATGATTAATGACATGTTGATATTAGCCATACCACCAACACCAAGAACTTGACTTCTATCTTAAATCATAAAGGATTCCCTTTGAGACAAGTCACCATTCCAGCTCTTTCTAGTCAAACCCCTTGTATTAGGGAAGGAAAGATAACAGCAGGGACAGGGGTCGAAATAGCAAACCAGGGGTACAGGAGAAAGCAAAGCCCAAAAGAAAAAAAGAATGGTGAGATCGTTCAGCAAAGGAAGGCACCACAAGGAATATCCTTGCTTGATGTTGTCTACTTTAGGGGACAAGCACTAACAATTATGTTATTGCATATCAATCTAGAAGTTTTTCTGTTATTAGGAAGCCTATATATATATATATATGTAAATAACGAGCAAGGAAATCAATGAGAAATATACATATTACCTCTTCTTCTCTGTGTCTTCTTCTTCCTTTAGAGGTTGTTGTGCCTCGAAGCCAGCTTATCTTCTTCTTCTTCTTTATTATTCTGGAGGAGTTGACCCTCGAAGTTAGTAACCAAGCCGCCGCACGTAACAATTTGGTGCTTTCATTGACCTCCCATGGCCGCTTTCCATGGCTGCCACTCACCGTACGAAGCTTCTATGATTGCTTTCCATGGCTGTCAGTTTGTCACTTGCCGTACGGAGCTTCCATGGCTGCCTATCACCAACCACATTACTCGTCGTACGGAACCCTCCACTACACCACCTTGAATTTTCGTCCGCCACCGAGGACCGCCTCTAAGTGCATGCTTGTTTTAACGTTACAAACTCCGTTAAACGGATTTTCACGTTTTCCTATATATGAACCAAACGTTACAACGTGAGAACAAGAAATTGAAGTTTCTCTATTTAACCGAAAACTAAGGTTTGTTCTCAACAAAGGAAGAACATCTTTGATTCTCCGGGAGAGGGCCAAATGTATGGTAGGAATCTCAAACTTGAGTACATGTTTGGAAACCAAAAAACATAATTTGTTCACTTATGTTCAATTGCAACATTTATTTCAAAAGTAAGAAAGGACAAGTTTTTCAAAGTTTTGTTTCGGTTGGCTTCATGCTATGATAATATTGTGATTTTTACTCTCACTTCTTCGCCCTTACACGCCTAACATTAACACACATTTCTCTCTTTTATTGTAGAATTTAATTTGAAGGTACAATTTTTAGTAAAAATTATGAAGAATATTAATATTAATCATCACTTTCTATAATCTAATTAGTTATCCACTTTCATGTTTTAAAATTGTATTAGTTTATATTTTGTGTTTTTATTGTTATGTATTTAAATTTGGACCATTTAAAACACAATTATTTTATATATGAATAATATATCATTTGAATATTAGTGTTGTTTGAATTATATTATTTATTCATAAAATTATTTAATATTGTACTTTTTCAATTTTTACTGATTTATTTAATATTTTTAACGAGATATTACTTCTTCATAGTTAATAATAAGGCATTAATGAATTTCATACCCTTTCATTAATTATACATTTAAAAATACTTTTCCTTATTATTATCAAACAAGTTTTATTTCACCAGACATATTTTTAAACATACTTTTGAACAGAGAAGTATTCAAACATAAATCCGATTATATAAACTTATTTTTATCAAACTTAAGTTGTAAACATACTTTTAATTTAAACTTTAATTTCCACGTTTTCTTGGTCACATAGTCATATGGATTGTTGTTATATGTGGCACAGGTATGCAGGACAGAACTTTTCCTAATATGTAGGAAACTTAGTCGGTTCATTATTTGGGATCAAAATTTGTTTAGGAATCGATTTCTATGCATAAACTCCAATAATTGAAGAGGCACATTTTGGAAAACTAGTCACGGCCTACAATTATTTTTAAGGATATTTTCTATCTTTAATGAAGCTGTGCATTTTGCATTGGAGTCTGCTAGAATATCCCATATGGCATATTCCTTTCCTTCTCCAAGGCATTGATTCCATCCCACATCACCCATTCACCCTCAAGAAAATAGCCATCGTTTGAGTGAAAACCTTTCGGTCTCTATTTAGGTGTCTTCATGTTATTTCAAGCAGGGAATCTTCAAATTTCCACCCTGGCCACATATTATCAAGTTTCAGTACTTCATAATTATTATCTCACAGGAAAACAAGAAAACGATGTCGTTGAAACGAGGAAACCATCACATTATACTATTCATTGATCATCATACCTTGATAAGACGGGTTAACTAATGTTTGGAGTAGATGCACAAACTAAATATTATGCATAATTAAATTATAAAATTTTACAAATTAAATTTCAGAAGAAACTTATAATATATACTTTGAAATAACTTTTTCTTGTATAAAAATATTAAGTCAATTTTAGAAATTGTTAATTTATCACTAAATTCTAAAACTAATAAATAAAGTAACTCAAACCTAGACCAAATTCCATGTAATTTTAATATTCTAAGATCCCCACATGACCTGACCCAGTCATCTTGCAGCCACCCCTAGTTCCAATCATTCAAACAAAGACTGTCTTTTCCAACATCCTTTTCCTGCATCTGAAGGTCCACTCTCCAATATCAGCTTTGGTTCTATTGTAAGTAAGAAAGAAACTGAGGCGGTTTAGCATTAACCACCACTTTGAAATCTGAAATCTTTTTTGAGGTTTGTTGCATCATCCATGTTCCATGCCATGGTGCTGAAGTCCAAGGCAGTGTTCCTGGTCCTCTTGGTCCTTGTTGTGTGCCAACTCTCTTGTGGGTTGGGGGAGGATTGGTCTACTAGGAGACTCAGTAGGCATAATAATAATAATAAGGTGATTCCTCCAAGCTGTGGAGAGCTGGTGTTGAAGTCACAGTGCTCAGAGAACTCAAAGTGCAGGTGGTGCACCAGTGAGGACCTTGATGACATGTGCTTCTCTAAATCTGAGGCATTGAGGTTGCCTCACCAGGTTTTCTCTTGTGCCTGACTCACATGAGATGAGATCTATTCTCTCTTGGATCTCAGGATCTGTGTTGCCTACACTAACCAATTTCAGGGACTACTTTTTTTTTTTTTTTTTTTTGTCTTGTTTTTATGTATGGCTTGATAGGGTGGCCGTGTTTTTTATTGATAAATGTTAATTTGTTAGTTTTGATAGAGGGTGACATTGTTGTTGTATATTCAGTCTATGATTTACTTCAAACTTAAGCCATGGTTAGGGTATATAGTTGAAGGTAGAGAGGAAATGGCCACATTTTATCCTTTTGCTTTATCTGTTGCAAAATGTCATTCAAATAGCTGAATAGTTCATCTCAGTTCAGTTATAGCCATTTCTGTACATTCAATGTACTGATAGAGGAATACAGCCTTTTTTTTGGGGGGGGGGGGGGGGGGGGGGAACAAGTTTCAATATAAACAGGCAAAAAAATTATCATATGTTTATTTTTCTTATTAAATTGGATGATAAAATGAACACTTTAGTCCCTTCCCCCATAGTACCTTTGTTTGTCTAGCTCCTAAAGATTACTTTGCCCATTGTCATTATTATTTTTTAGAAATACTTGGTGCCATTAGAAAACCTCTTTACAAAACAAACAACGTGATAATGTTTATGTTTTGGCCAGAAAAGAAAATTCTGTTTTTTAATGCTAATTTAACGTTTTGGCTTGGCTTATCAATTTGGAAGGAAACTGCTGTCTTCTCTGTTAATAATGCTCCAGTTACGAGTTTCCTGAGTTAGTATTGTGTCACCAAGGATTGTCAAGTTTCATCTTATCTCTCACCTCTTCTATTGTAACTCTTACATATCTAATAAGATAACATCAAGATATAATGCACAAATGACAAGCGAAGGAAGTTCCAGGTTTCTGGTTTCATAATAGTTTGATTTGACTTTGAATTATCTTAACTTTTAGGATCCAAGTTCATGATGATAAACACAGTTACATTAAGATCTCTTAAAAATATTAAGTCTTCCCTGCAACATTGAGTTTTTTGCTTATAAAAAGCAAACAAGTCTTCCCTGTTACATTTGCTCTGTATATGATTTAAAGGTTTAAATTCATTAGTCAGTAAGTTTAGCTCTGATAGCTGTTAACCTATTTAATAATGTAGCTTATTTTGATCTTAGTTTATGGGCAAATGTTAATGATTAATTATTAGTTGTTTGTTAGCGAAGGGAATCTAATCAAGACTTTTCCCTCCCTGTCTCCCTTCTCCTTTTACCATTAAACCAACCTAATAACTCCTTATTTTCATCTTAGACTTGCCGCGACAATTTTGCAAATATAAAAAAAATTGATCACTTTGTATCCAGCTTCCTTTCTTTCTTGTCCATTATTAAGCTATAAGACTAAGGAGTTGCTTGCAAGCTTCAAAGAGAAAAAAATTTATAGATCTCCCTAAATATCCTTTATCCCAGTGATCAGCAAGTGGATATAAAATACAAGGATTTTTTTAATCTGGGTAAAATACTAAAATGTTCCAAATCAAGCAATTTTACTTAAGGGGTGAAATACCTTGATGATGAATTTTAACAAGGACCAGCCAACACTGTGTCCTCAAGAAATCAGGGTGGTTCTTTCTGATTTTCTCAAGTTGCAGACAGACCGTTCATGTGATTTCATGAACCACAATTAGAGCTATACTATTATGTTAGACCACTAAAGGGGGAGAAGAAAACTGGGTGATTATTTGAAGCCATTCATGAAAATTTCCATGCTATTTGAAACTGCAAACTTGATCAAATGCTTTGAGCTGCTGAACAATTTCTGAAATATTTAAACTGAGCTTGTTTAATGTTGAATTCAATTCATTTGTTTTAATAAATAAACAAATTTAACTTTGACTTTGATCTTTATTATCTAAATGAGTCACGACGCCCAAGTTATAGCCTTGACATAAAAGTCTATAAATAACTCGCGTGTGCATATATAGAATGTTACAAAAATTGTTATTTTATATAGATGTGTTTAGTAATTGCAGTTTTATCGTAAATAAATTTTTATCACTTTTTTTATCTTTACGTTTAAATATATTTCTATTCTCTTTCTCCTTTTACTTTTATCTTTATGAAAATGTTTAATAAATACTTAATTAAGAAAGAGATTTTATATGTACATAGGCGGGGAAAAGTTGAACCTAAAATCTCATTAAACTACCTACATCTTTCTACCGCTAAGCTAAACCTGGTGATAAAGGGATTGTTAATTGTGTGTTTATGAACCCCCAATAAAAATCTCATTAATAAACTTAAAAAAAAAAACACTCTAAGAATATAATTAATTTATAAAAATAATCATACTATAAAAGGATTAAATAAATCAAACGTAAGCTTTGTATATTTTTAAGAGATAAAATATAAATTCAACTCGTTTTAAATGTATACATAAAATTTAAATATCATTTTTTCTGTCAAATTAACTATTGCCAGCTTTTTAAAGCTGGCCTCTTATTATATATAAAAATAAAATAAAATAATCTTCATATCAATAAGAAACGGGCCGAAAAGGGCCCAAAGAGAACAATAGACTTTCAAGGAGTGGGGAATTGTTCTGCGCACCCAGCAAATAGCTTGTGCACCAGCACCTTTTCATTTTTTTTCCAAAATTACCCTGGCAAACTTAACGATTCGTAATCTGCAAGCTTAGAAATTGTTGATCCGTATGTTCATACAGATTTCTGATCCGTATGTATCTATGGATTTTTTTTAAAATTTTTTAAAAAAATATTTTACAAATTAATTTAAAATTAATGTCTCATGCAAGATTCGAATCTGTGCCTTCCAGATTATTAACACAACACTCTAACCAACTAAACTAATAGGTTAATTATGCAATTTTGAATCCTACATGAGCAAAAAAAGCACTGGGTGCACAAGTAATTTGCAAGGTGTTCAAAGCAAATTCCAAAGAGTGGCCTAGCTCACGATCACTTAGCATAGGATCATATAGGAACTTAAATATTTGGGCCCTAGATTCCTATTTGAGCTTAAACATATCATACGCACTTAGGTCCCAATGATGGTTTTTTCTTCCTACACCCTGAATTCTTGTACACCCAGCATTCAGGGTGAAAAACCAAAAACACCCTTACATATAATCTATATGAATTGTCAATCTAGAAGGTCATTATAGATTCACAATACATAAGATCATGGACCTCTGCGACAAGGTTGGCAGTGACAAAGGATGTACGCAACGTGAGGGGGAGGCGCTCCGCAACAAGGGTGGAGCGAAGGGACCTCACGCAATGATGAAGGAGGAGCAAAGGGGACCTCGCACGAGGATGAAGGAGGTGGCAGTGTTGCGGCACGTCAAAGGTTGGAGCGAAGGGCGATGGCGATGGCAAGGAGGTGGCGGTGTTGCAGCGGGACGGAGGTGGCGTATCGGAGTTGGTGAGGAGGAGGTGGGGAAGGTAATGACCTTACGGATTGCGAATTTGTTTGAAGGATTCATATAGATTGATAATCCGTATGAATCTTACGGATTTTGAATCCGTAAGAATTATTCGAATTGTCAATCTGTATGTTTTTAAAAAAGATGTAATTTTAGAAAAACAAAAAATTATTAGATCTAAAAAAAATGTTGAATGCGCAAAGTAATTCTCCCGATGACTTTTCTCAAGAACTTTAGGAAAAACCTTAAGGAGAGGTGAAATAAGGAGGCTTTCTAGCAGAGGAAACAAATACCATGATAAACAACATACATTACACTCCAAGTTAATTATTATTTTCAAATCAGTGTAACTTACTTTTTCGGGCTCCACAAAGATAATTAGAGGACGTTAATAAAAAACCTTGACCTGAAATGAATGGAGTTACACTTATTGAAACCACCCCAAACAATCATTTAATCAAAAGTGGCATATAAGAAGCTATTGGAATTGAACTAATTGTGAACATTTTAAACAGTTTATACTAAATAAAACTTCACTGTCGTTATTAAAAAAACATGACATGTAAAAGTCTTTGCCTGCCACTCAAATATTAAATCTGTTAAAAGTAAGTTATCCACATGTTTTTCAAGTTTCAACTTATAAAAAGATAATCTCTTGACGTATCCATGGGGAAACTGTTTCCAAAATACGTTACTGTTCAGATTAGTGACGCGTTATTTCTGTCATGTGGTAAAGGAATTGGTGGGGTCAACCCTTTTTTTTCCAGTCAACTTAATTTTAACTTTAGTTTTAGTGCATGTAGTGTAAAAACAATTATATTATCATCTAGCGATATGTATAACATTATTTAATACATTACAGTTGATATATTATTAAAAAAAATTAGTAATGTAAAATTATTCTATTAAAGTAGTAAAAAAATGTTCTATTAAAAGTGTAACTTTGTATACTAATAATTCATTAAAATTAAACACTTTAATTGTTGTTCTTGTAAACATTTTTGTTCATTTCATGATAGAGGAAGACTTCAACATGACGATAATGAGATCTCCAATGCTAGTCACAAGTAAAATTCTAACACTCAAATTAGTGAGAGAATGAGGAGAGTGTAAAAAAACGAGATTATATTCATATTTGATGGGTGAGAAACTCTTATAGAATGATGGTTTAAGTAGAAAGTTAGTGAGTCAACCTGAACGCTAATAATCGATCTAATACAAGTTGGCTACGAAAGAGTTTAATGATATATTCAGTCTTAGTTGAATGGATTCGCGAGATGATTGAAATTAAAAAAGAAACGCAAATTCTCGCGAATATTATATATATATCATCTATGCAAGAGGATGTATATATTTTACATATGTTTTTCAATTATTAAAATATTCATGTTTGGAAAACCTTGATACTATGATCTTTTCTTTTCTCATAGCCTTGGACTACTATCATCAACCTCGAGTAACTAACTGGTTGACATTTGGATTTCTAGTTTGCCTAGTTTGGTAAAAAGATTGGTTCTCAGTTTTGTTATTCAATAATTTCATAAAATACAACGCCTTACTCATTTGCATTTCATGTATTAATTAAAATAATTTATTTAATTTGATTTCATATTAAAATATACACGATTGTTTGTGTGTGGTCACTGTGGTGTGATAATATCTACCACACTTGTAAACTTATTTTTAAATATTTTTTATTTAAATGGGAGAATAAAAATAAACTCACATTATAATTTTAAGAATTTGTTATACAAAGAAAGAATATTTGGTAATTTTGTTGAATTTTCCGTAAGAGTTTTGTGATATATTGTTTTCGAAAGCAATAGATTGTGTGGTATTTAGTTTTTTTGGAGTGTGATATTTTTACTTCTTAAAATAATATATTATAATTTAATTAAATAAACATATATTTATTTAAAATTAAAATTACTTAATTTTCATTTTTAATTTATTTTAAATAACATTTTTGGAAGAATAATTAATCTTTTTAAAATTTAATATTTTTTGCTAAAAATATTAAATATTTCGTTATAAAATTAAATAAACAGTGAATAATAATGGTAAAGGAAGAATTATAATGAAAAGAAGGATTAAATGAGAACAAATAAGTTAGCAATAGACATATTTTATATTATGTTTACTATAAATTTTATTATTGATATTTACACACAAAAATTTTCTATTCAAAACCATAAAAGGTTTTACATAATTTATTTGATTTATTTTGAAATTAAAAAATAAATTTAAATTCAAATAATTTGGTCTTCCAAGGGTTTGGCTCCATGTCCCCCTTTGGTTCTTTGTTTCTTTTTCTTATTCGTTTGATGAATGAATTTGGGTGGTAGAGGTTATGCTGGGGTTATTTAGGTGTTAATCCGGTTGAGATGAAAACAATCACTATTTTTTATCATGCATAGTCCTCTTTTGTTTAAAAAATAAAAAATATTAAAAATTAAAAAGTAAAGGTTAATCATAGCAAAAACATCGAAAGTATAATCAACCCTGTAACTACTTTTTATGGCCAATCTCGATCCTCAGGTGGATAAATGGAATTGCAAATAGCAAATGACAGAAATGTGAGATCAGCTTAATGGTAATGCAAGGGATAACGTGAAGCGAATTTATTCTTTTCGGTGCATGATGTGAACGGAATCTTTAGACAAACCTAAGTGTCTTTTTTTTTTTTTGTTTTTAAAATATTTCTTGCACATCCTGACCCATGGATATTTTGGAATATATTCAATTTTATTAAGCGACGAATTTAATGAAATATTTTTTTAAGAAAGAGATTAAATTGTATTTTATAAATTTTAATGTTTTTATTAGATAAAAAATACATTCAGTGCAGATTTAACTAAAAATAATAAGATATTTTAAAAAAAACTTTATCAGATAATAAGAAAACGATTTTTTTAACAAATAAAAAACATATATAAGACCAAAAATCAAATTCAAGTCCTTTGTCAATCAACACAAAAAAAAAAAAATAATATAATATACAAGAAATTATATTGATTCGTCTTTATATTAAATTTATGTTTAATCCTTGACAACTCACCTAATTTTCACTAATTTATTAGAAGATACAAATATTCTTAAGTATTACTTCTAGCTCTTACAAAAATACAAACTTGTTGAAAGTTTACACAATGACTAATATAAAATCATCTTACGAATATATTTTTTAATACTTTAGTTTTTTCTCTCAAGATTTACAAGGTGTTTAGAGAGTTTAATATCTATATAGAAATTTACAAAAAGTTTTTTACAAAAAAGAAAGAATGAATAATTCACAAGTAGATTTGTATCTTGTATCTTCAAAGTTTATTCTATATATAGTTTTCGTCTTTAAGTATCTATTGTTTCTAAACAAATGAATTATTCACTTTATTTTTTGCCTAAAGTCTTGAGGTTGTTGGAACATTCAAATGAATGTATCTTCTTCATGTAGAGTCTATGCGCGATTGGGCTAACGTGTCTTATATTTGAGCATGAAAGTCACTTTTTTCATCAGAGCAGATGTGCACCACCAGTAGATGAAGACCAACACCTTGAGACGGTGAACTTCATTTATTCTTCATAAGATTCGACAGATCCTAATAGAATGTTTTCTACAACAAAAAAAATCTTAAACATAAAAAATATTAAATGAAAGTCTTAAATGTATTACTTAATGTTACGTCAAATCGTTTTA